>NW_016829135.1:6131-11114 GCF_001698545.2 Rhinopithecus bieti | reverse complement strand
TAAAATAGTATACAAATAATATAAAAAAGATTCCATAATTATTTTATATTGTTATATATATAAAGATTTACAAATCAAAAAGCAAAATTAGTTATGGCTATGGAAGGCCATATTCATTATATACAGTGTGGCATAATATGGGTTCCAAATAATTTTTCATTTGGCCCTGAATTATACAGAAAGTTGCCATTATCTAGTTTATTATTAGTTTATGATGCATGTATATTCAAGCTGTGGTGTTTTTAAAATATGACCACAAATTCTTTGACACATTTCTCATGGAGAAGCGGCCTCTATGTCCCCTTCCCTTAGAACTGGATGGGCCTTTGTCACTGCTTCAACTAATAGAGTGTGAAACTGCTACCTTGCTTGCTGGAATACTTATTCTCAAAGCCATTAACTGCCAGGTCAGTGCTCTGACTGCCTTGAAGCCACCATGCTATTAGCTTAAACTAATCCATGTGGATGAACCACATGGAAACACCCTGAGACTCCATGAAGACGGAGATGCTCAGTTAGTCCCTAGACTCCTACCTCTTGCTGTTCTGACTTCAGTCACCACCTGACTGCAACTACCTAACAGATTCTGAGCCATAGCTCAGCCAAGCCCTTCCTGAAGTACCGAATCAAAGAAATGGAGAGAGATAATAAAATGGTCGCTGTTGCTTTAAGCCACTAAATTTTGGAGCAATTTGTTAAGCATCAATAGTAGCTTAAAAATAAGGAAACTGAGAGGCCTACTCAAGGCCTCAGTTTTAAAAGCAGTTGAAAAAAATTTCTTCAGGTACCTGAGATAAGATAGTTATTGTAATTGAGTGTGAAACTGAGCTCTCTGCTAGTTGATGAAAAGGGAAATAAGATGGATTTTACAAATTTCTCATCATCTAGTAAGTAGAAGTTATGTATTTGTGAATACCTGCCTTTCTATGGCACAGAATTCTGAAAGAAATTTATAGTTTGAAAAGTTATTTGACCTGATTAACCAATGGACAAGTTCATCAATTGTAAGTTTTCAGGAAAGTCTTCAAATGGTTGTTTTTTACATGGGTTGGTTGATATGGTTTGGATCTGTGTCCCTACCCAGATCTCATGTTCAATTGTAATCCTCAATGTTGGAGGCAAGGCCAGAAGGGAGGTAATTGGATTATGGGGGTGGTTTCTAATGGTTTAATACCATCCCTGTGAGTACTGCTCTCATGATAGTGAGTGTATTCTTACTATAGATTATTGTTTAAAAGTGTGTGGCACATTCTTCCTGTCTCTCTTCCTCCTGCTCCAACCATGTAAGATGTGCCTGCTTCCCCTTTACCTTTGCCATGATTGAGTTTCCTGAGATGTCCCTGGAAGCTAAGAAGATGCCAACATCATGCTTCCTATACAGCCTGTGAAGCCATGAGCCAATTAATCCTCTTTTCTTTATAAATTATCCAGACTCAGGTATTTCTTTATAACAGTGTGAGAACAGCCTAATGCATAAAATTGGTACCACAGAGTGGGGGCATTGCTGTAGAGCTACCTGAAAATGTGGAAGCAGCTTTGGAACTAGGTAATGGGCAGAGGGTGGAAGAGCATGCAGGGCTCAGAAGAAGACAGGAATATGTGGGAGAGTTTGGAACTTCCTAGAGACTTGTTAAATTGTTGTGACCAAAATGCTGATAGTGATATGGACAATGAAGTCCAGACTTAGGAGGTCACAGATGGAGATGAGGAACTTACTGGGAACTGGAGCAAAAGTCACTTTCATTATGTATTACCAAAAAGACTGACTGCATTGTGCCCCTGCTCTAGGGATCTATGGAACTTTGAACTTGAGAGTGATGATTTAGGTATCTAGCAGAAGAAATTTATGAGCAGCAAATAGTTAAAGATATGACCTGGCTGCTTCTAATAGCATATGTTCATATGCACAAGAAAAAAATGATCTGAAACTTGAAATTATATTTAAAAGGGAAGCAGAGCTAAAAATTTGGCAAATTTGCAGCCTGACCATATGGTAGGAAAGGAAAGCCCACGTTCAGGGGAAGAATTCAAGGAGGTTGCAGAAATTTGCATAACTAAAAGAGCTTTGAGGCAGCCCCTCCCATCACAGGCCCAGAGGCCTAGGAAGAAAGAAAGGTTTTTCAACTAAAGACACTGGTCCCTGCATCCCAGCTGCTCCAGGTCCAGCCATGGCTTAAGGGGGCCCAGGTAAAATTTGGACAGCTGTTTCAAAGGGTGCAAGCTATCAGACTTGGAGGCTTCCACGTGGTGTTAAGCGTCAGGCTGCACACAATGTAAGAGTTGAGGCTTAGGAGCTGATGCCCAGATTTCAGAGAATGTATGGAAAGGCTAGGACATCCAGGAAGAAGCCTGCTACAGGGTGAAGCTGTCATGGAGAAGTTTTACTAGGGCAGTGCAGAGGAGAAATATGGGGTTGGAGTCCCCACACATAGTCCCTACTGGGGCACTGCCTAGTAGAGCTGTGAGAATAGGGCCCCCATCCTCCATACCCCAGAATTATAGATCCACTGACAACTTGCACTGTGTGCTTGTAAAAGCTGCAAGCATTCAATGCCAGCTTGTGAAAACAGCCATGAGGGCTGTACCCTGAAAAGCCTCATGGATGGAGTTGTCCAAGGCCTTGGGGGCCTACCCATTGCATAAGTGTGCCCTAAGTGTGAGATATAAAATGAAAAGAGATTATTTTGGAGCTTTAAGATTTAATGACTGCCCTGCAGCAGTTCAGACTTGCGTGGGACCTGTAGCCCCTTTCTTTTGGCCTATTTCCCTTACCCAATGCCTGTACCCTCATTGTATCTAGGAAATAACTAACTTGTTTTTGATTTTACAGTCTCATACGTGGAAGAGACTAACCTTGTCTCAGATGAGACTTTGGACTTTTGAGTTAATTCTGGAATGAGTTAAGACTTGGGGGACTGTTGGGAAAGCATGATTGTATTTTGCACTATGAGAAGGACATGAGGTTTGAGAGGGGCCAGAGGTTGAATGATGTGGTTTGGATATCTGTCTCCACCCAAATCTCATGTTCAATTGTAATACTCAGTGTTAGAGGAAGGGGACTGGTGGGAGGTGATTGGAGTTTTGAATGGTTAACACCACCCCACTGGGTGCTATTCTTATGATAGTGAGTGAGTTATGAGATCTGATTGTTTACAAGCGTGTGGCATCTCCTCCTTCTCTCTCATCCTCCTGCTCAGGCCATGTAAGATGTGCTGCATCTCTTCCACCTTCTTCCCCGATTTCAAGTTTTCTGCGATCTCCCCAGAAGCTGAGCAGATACCAGTGCCATGTTTCCTGTAGAGCCTGTGGAATCATGAGCCAATTAAATCTCTTTTCTTTATAAATTAGCCAGTCTCAGATATTTCTTCATAGCAGTGTAAAAATCGCCTAATACATTGGTTGACTTAATTACTGGCTACATGGATATGGTCTTAGGAAAATGGAGAATTTTCAAATGACTGAAACTTCAAGTTTTGAAAAGTGTTTACTTTATTATGTTACCAATTAAAGAGAAAGAAAAACCTTAATATTTATATTCTTTATTAATAAACATTTGCTTTTGGCTTCTGAGAACCAACTATAAAGCCAAATAGGTGTTTTATTTTTATGATGTCATAAGCTGTTATTAGGGTTGGTTTAGCAAGTCAAAGATGTTAGAACTCAGGTCTCTGTAATTCTTTGGGCTTTATTTCTGTAGTTGCAAGCTGGTCTGCTGCAGCTCAGCCATTAAATCCATGTTCCTGGTGGGAATAAGGAAGAAATGTAGGAAAGGGGTGCTACTTATATTAGTGAAGCAAAGCTTTCTCAGAAATCCTCAACTCAGGTTTCCCAGGAACACTGGCCAACTCTTGTTGGCAGAACTAACTCTGTCACAAGGGTATTCCTAGCTGCAAGGGAAGTTGGGTGATGTAATTTATTTTTTAAAGTTGGGAACCTTGCTATCTCTTCTTCTCCACCCTCTGAATAGAGATTACCTTGGAAAGGAGGAAGGGAAGTGTTGATAGTGGGTAGGGAACTAGTCATACATGCCAATATTTAATTAGTGAGAATGTTAATAATTTTTTAAATGTCATATTACCTAGTCATTGAAACTATTGTGTCTTTGATTTCACTGGTGTTATTTCATGTATAAATGCTTTTGATTCCTTGCTTGTGGTATTCTCTCACATTGTTTTTAAGATATGGGATTTTGCCATGTTGTCCAGGCTGGCCTTGAGCTCCTGGGCTCAAGAAATTCTCCCTCCCACCTCAGCTTTCCCAAGCGGTTGAGACTATAGGGCCTTTCCGGGGTGACAGGTCTCTGTTTAGGCTGCATAGATGGAAATAAACATGTACCATATCTTTTTATTTCAAGAATTCTTTAGAGACTTAAGCCCAAGACAGAAAAATTTACTTATCTATCTCTGTTTACCTACATATATATCTTTTATTATAGACAAATGTAAATATTGGTTGTAATATTGGCAATATACAAATTATATTCATAAAATTTTCCTAAGTATTCTAATAGTGAAAATGGTTCTTAATAAATAATGACTGTCAAATGAGTTCTTTTATACTGCCCATCAATGAGTCTGGCTATTGGCATATAATTCCCAAGGGAGCTGACCAGGCACTTTCGGCATCTATTCATGAAAGGTTTTCTTGATACCAGATAACATAAAATATTAGAAATAATTCTGAAACCTAGTCATAAACAAAAATATTATTATTCAAGAGAAAACATTTTTATGACAGGAAGGAACTATGAAAATTTAGCTTGGTGTAAAAATATAGATAATTGAAATAGTTTGGCACCTGCACTTTCTCAAAACTTATATTGTACTTATCAGGTATGCTTCTAGGGAAGCCCCTTGGCTAATTTGTGAAATTGGTATTAAGTTGCTAACATTTTCTTTTCTTCCTTCCTCCTTTCCTTCCTTCCTTCCTTCCTTCCTTCCTTCCTTCCTTCCTTCCTTCCTTCCTTTCTTCCTTTTTTCTTTT
>NW_016829135.1:0-2371 GCF_001698545.2 Rhinopithecus bieti | reverse complement strand
CTTCCTTCCTTCCTTCCTTCCTTCCTTCCTTCCTTCCTTCCTTCCTTCCTTCCTTTCTTCTTTCTTTCTTCCGAGTTTCACTCTTGTTGCCTAGGCTACAGTGCAATCTCGGCTCACTGCAACCTCTGCCTCTTGAGTTCAGGCAATTCTCTTGCCTCATCCTCCCAAGTAGTTGGGATTACAGGCATCTGCCATAATGCCTGTCTAATTTTTTGTATTTTTGGTAGACATGGGGTTTCACCACATTGACCAAGCTGGTTTGAACTCCTGACCTCAGATGATCCATCTGCCTCGGCCTCCCAAAGTGCTGGGATTACAGGCTTGAGCCACGGCACCTAGCCAACATTTTCTTATTTTATTAAAATATACCTTCCCTGTTCTCTGGTTTCTGTGGTTCTATTAGTGCTGGTTATTTAATATGATGAACTGATTTCAAACAGATTGTTAATAGCTTTTAATGGCTGAATGTGACTCTCTCTTTTACTTCTTACTAGAATCTATTAAATGCAGCTTGGTATCAATGAACAAAGTTTTCTTTACTTGAAGGTGTAGGGAGGGGGAAGTATAATTTTGTCATATCTGTCCATCACATATGTAGTTCTCAACTCTATATATGTATAAAATTTAGTCATCATTCTTAACAATATTATGTTCAGATGCCAGGAATGTTAAATATATCATCAGTAAAATATTCATATCACTATACATGGGGGAGGATTTTCAAGTGCAAAT
Source organism: Rhinopithecus bieti (assembly GCF_001698545.2). Lineage (NCBI taxonomy): Eukaryota > Metazoa > Chordata > Mammalia > Primates > Cercopithecidae > Rhinopithecus > Rhinopithecus bieti. The sequence goes on along the minus strand of NW_016829135.1, from coordinate 1,639 downwards.
TTATAAATATCCTAATGCATCAAATGATTTAATATAATGATCACAATCTTAAAATACATGTTTTTTGAGATAGATTTAGCAAGTTGCTTCTTTTGGTCATAGTTTCCAATATATTAAAATAAAAACATCAAGATTAGACAATTGGTAACATTACTTTCAACATGTTCAAGGATTCTAAGGTAAATTGTATACTTCAGAAAACAGTTAAATGTTGCTGCAATGATATACAGATAATTAATAATCATAAGACATGATAAAAATAAGCATCACAGACAGGACAGTGTAAAAATAGGTTAAGGTAGTAATGAGTCAAAGAAATATATGATAATAATAATTGATATTATAACAAAGATTTTTCTTTGTTGGAAATTTATTTGACCTTGGTGCTAAGGCATTAGGACCAGATTTTAGCGATCTATTTGTATTCCTTGATCTAATCTCCCCTCCACACTTTGTGAGTTTATTCTTTTCTGATAGATTTGCTGAAAGAGAAATGAACAATTCCCTATACTAGTCTCTTAAACAACAGGGTAATTACTTTTAAATAAGGTAACTTTTGTACTTTAGAGACCTTTTCAGCAGTCTCTGACTTTTCCCAACATTAATTGTTTGGCCAATGTCATATGTTGCTGTATTAAAGAAAACACAGTAACCACACAATTAAATATGATTCTGGTATTTTGAATGTTGGTAGGTCTTTATGGAAGGTTTATGGGAAAATAAGAATATAGCTAAATTATACAGCAAGATTACCTAAAAATCCTCAAAAGATCTTCTCTGACAATATTGCCATCAATCTTGGAAGGTTCTATTAGCTAAGGAAGATGTATACATGTATATGTGTGTGTGATTATTGATCAACAGAATCTATTACATCTTTGAGGGTTCAGTATCCAGTCCAGGAGTAAAGTCAAGGAAAGGAACTCAAACTCATTCTTTCTAGACTGTTTTCCAGGTGACCTCTTTGGTTTATTTGGATTAAGAGTGAGTCCTAGAGAATCTGAAGGTTTGAGTCTTGGCTCCACCATTATTTAGTTATGTGACCCTGGGCATTTTACTTAATCTTCATATATTCCAGTTTCCTCACTTGCAAAATTGAGTTAATGACAGTCCCATCTCAAATGGTGATTGTGAGGATTAAGCAAGGTTGTGAATTTGCACACTATCCTCAACATGCTGCATTTCTCCATTAGGCCTGAAAAAAATAGTAGCTTCTAATAGTACTGTTAGTTATTATTATTAACCAAAAGCAGTGTGCATGTTTAACAACTGGCTCTTAGAAATAAAGTCCTCATTTTAGTGTTTGCCAATTTTGTGGTATGAACACTGCCACTATGCCTGATTCAAGCTACCAAAATGATGTTAGCCAGATGACAAAATTCCTGAAGATTTAACTATTGGCTCTTGTGAACTGGTATGAGCCAGCTCCAGAACTGTCTTTTGACTGTCATTCAAAATGACATCTGGCCACTTATTTATTTATCAGTTCAAGTTGCCAAAAGATTGTTCTTCTAATTGTTGGCAAGTGAGGAGAAAGCTAATGATGAATCTATTTAGTTGGATTTCAAGAAGATGTGATAATGCTGGTATTGGCTGTTGTTATAAATGTACATCTATGTTGATCGCGTCGGTTACTGAA
>NW_016829134.1:0-784 GCF_001698545.2 Rhinopithecus bieti | reverse complement strand
AAAAGAGTGTTTCCAACCTGCTGAATCAAAAGAATGGTTTACTTCTGTGAGATAAATCCACACATCATGAAGAAGTTTCACAGAAAATTCTTTCTAGTTTGTATCGGAGAATATTTGGCTTCTCCTGATAGACCTCAATGGACTCCCAAGTGTCAATTCACAGGTTCTCCAAAGAAGAGTGGTTTCAATGTGCTAAATCAAATGAAAGGTTTAACATTGTGAGATTAATCCATCCATCACAAAACAGTTTCACAGAAAACTTCTTTCTAGTTTTTATCTGGAGACATTTGCTTTTTATCCTTAGGCCTCAATGCACACTCAAATGTCCCTTTGCAGATTCTCCAAAAGAGTGATTCCAACTTGTTGAATCAAAAGAAAGTTTTAACTCTGTGACACGAGTACACACATCACAAAGCAGTTTCCCAGATGGCTGCTTTCTGTTTTTATCTGAGGATATTTGGTTTTTCCCTTTAGGCCTCAATGGGCTCTTAAAAGTCCATTCCCAGATTCAGTAAAAAATGAATTTCCAACTTGTTGAATCAAAGGAAAGGTTTAACTGTTAGATATTAATCCAAACATCACGAAGCAGTTTCACAGATTGCTTATTTCTACTATCTCTCTGGGGATATTCAGTTTTTCACCATAGCCATCAATGGGCTCCAAAATATCTCTTCGCAAATTCACCAAAAAGAGTGTTTCCGACCTACTGAACCACCAGAAAGGTTTAACTCTGTGAGATGAATCCACATATCACAAAGCACTTTCCCAGATTGCTCCTTCTATT
>NW_016829133.1:0-477 GCF_001698545.2 Rhinopithecus bieti | reverse complement strand
AACTCTGTCCCAGGTGGCCAGTACTTGACTAAAAACTGACAGCCACCTTAATTTTGGCCCGTTTCCAGTTAGGATCATTCAGAGAAAGCCAAATGCGCCCCTAACCAATCACATAGGACACCCCACTTCTGCACAGCCGCCTCCAGCCCCCACAACAGCCTCCACTGGGAGCCGTTCTTTTCCTTTTTTTTTTTGAGACGGAGTCTTGCTCTGCCGCCCAGGCTGGAGTGCAGTGGCCGGATCTCAGCTCACTGCAAGCTCCGTCTCCCGGGTTTATGCCATTCTCCTGCCTCAGCCTCCCGAGTAGCTGGGACTACAGGCGCCCACTACCTCGCCCGGCTAGTTTTTTGTATTCTTTTAGTAGAGACGAGGTTTCACCGTGTTAGCCAGGATGGTCTCGATCTCCTGACCTTGTGATCCGCCCGTCTCGGCCTCCCAAAGTGCTGGGATTACAGGCTTGAGCCACTGCGCCTGGCC
>NW_016829132.1:0-1384 GCF_001698545.2 Rhinopithecus bieti | reverse complement strand
AAAGCAGCTTTGTCCTGGAAGGAATCTGACTTGGAAGGAGGCCCAGTTGTCCAGCAGGCGCCCGCTCCCTTTCTTCTCTGGCTTCCAAAGAGCTCTCTGCAAAGCTCCTTCCCGGAGCTGCTGGCAGGGGGTCCTTGCTGGGGGGCAATCCATGGGGACATCTGGAGCAGTGGGAGCCTATCTTGGGACCTGGACGGGAGCTGTTCCACTTCAGCACCCAACCTATGAGGCACATGGCTAGGCACCACGAGGCCATGAGTGAAAGCAGCCTGGATTTGGATTTCAGAAGAACTGGGCTTGAGTCCTAGTTCTGCCACAAACCATGTGACTCTTAGGCAGCTTTTATTTCCTTGGCAGTGAAACTGTCATTACCTATAATATGGGAATTGTAAGGAACTACTGAGAAAACAAATCTCAAAATGTTCTGTGCAGACTCTCAAATACTGTGCAAATATTAAGCTGTTACAAAATCTAGTCTCTGCCTTTGAGATTTTACAATCTGGTGAGCAGGTAAACACAAGTATACATAACAAGAGAACAGTCTCAAATTTAATGCTGGGTGATGGGAACAGAAAGCAAATGCTTTGAGTTTGAGGTAGTGGGTTGGGGTGATGAGGGAAGGAAACATGGGGAAGGCAGATCTTGAATGGGTTTTTTTTTTTTGAGACAGAGTCTCACTGTCGCCCAGGCTGGAGTGCAATGGCGTGATCTTGGCTCACTGTAACCTTCGCCTCTTGGGTTCCAGCAATTCTCTGCCTCAGCCTCCCGAGTAGCTGGGATTACAGGTGCCTGCCACCATGCTCGGCTAATTTTTGTATTTTTAGTAGAGACAGGGTTTCATCATGTTGGCCAGGCTGGTCTTGAACTCCTGACCTCGTGATCCACCCACCTCGGCCTCCCAAAGTGCTGGGATTACAGGTGTGAGCCATCGTGCCCAGCCTCAAATGGGTTTTTAAAGATGGGCAGACAAGCTGCATCACTGGGCACTCCCACAGGGGAAGCATGAGCCAAGGTGCAGCGGCCACTCTACACACGACCTGCTTTAGCCATCAGGTGCAACAGAGGCTGCACACCGGTGACAAAGTGGAGAAATCCAATCTGCACGTGTGTTTTATTTGCACCACACAGTGTTTAATATCATCTGGCCACTTAAGACAGGGAGATTTAAAATGAAAAATCCAGATTTCTCTTTTTTTTTTTTGAGACGGATTCTTGCTCTGTAACTTGGGCTAGAGTGCAGTGGCACAATCTCGGCTAATGCAATCTCTGCTTCTCAGGTTCAAGCAATTCTCCTGCCTCAGCCTCCCGAGTAGCTGAGATTACAGGCATGCGCCACCACACACAGCTAATTTTTGTTTTGTTTTTTTTTTTTTGAGGCGGAGGC
>NW_016829131.1:6502-7180 GCF_001698545.2 Rhinopithecus bieti | reverse complement strand
GGAGGGGGAGCGCCGGGGCGGGCGGGGACCGGGAGCCGCAGATGCATAAATTTGTTCAATCAGAAAACACAAACACACACGCACACAAAAGGACGCATTAAGCGCGGACCTCGGGGAAGTGCGGGAGCCCCCTCCCGGCCCCACCCGCGGAGAGAGGCGTGGAAAGGTGGGAAGGGCGGCCGGGCTGGGCGCTTGGCAAATTAAAAAAGATGGACCCGAAAGCTTGCGTTTGACCAGCTTTATTTATCAAAATTGTACATATATAAATATTCTTAGACATTTTTGCATTTTACAAGGCTGAGGATTCTCGTTGTGGGTTTTTTGGGGGGTATGGGTTCTTTTTGCTCCCTAGGGAGGAGGGTCTCACCCCCCAGTCCTGTGGTTGCTGCCTGGGTCCGAATTCATACAGCGCTTTTGTTTACTCTTAAAAAATAATAAAAGGAAGAAAACAAAAGAAAAGAGGGGAAAGCAGTTTCTAGAGCCGATCACCTGATTCGTTCCGTGAGTCGGAGCCTGAGCGAGCGGCCGCGGGCCGGCTACGCGCGTCTCCCGGCCGCCGCGGCCTCAGTCCATGTCCAGCTCCTCGCCCTCCGGCGGGCTGGGTCCAGCCGCCGCGCCAGACTCTGGAACCCCGCAGGTGGCCGGCTCCTCGGCGGGGCTGGGAGCCCGCGGGCCGGG
>NW_016829131.1:0-2268 GCF_001698545.2 Rhinopithecus bieti | reverse complement strand
CCCCCACTTCACTAGGGGCCGGCCCGGAGCCCGCGCCTCCCCCCCCGTCGCCGCCTCCCCGCCCCTCCGCAAATCTCTAATAGATTTCCCTTTAAAACATTCAGCGCCGTGTTGTGGGGATTTTTCACCAGAAATGCTGTACTCTCTGAACCTTTAAAGTGATGTTGCTCCAATTACAGAGAGACATTGAGCGGCAAATAGACTGATCCAATAATAGGAGATTCATCATCCGCTTTTCCGAAACTGTCACATTGAATTTAAAACTACAAGGCTTCTCATCTCCTCCTCTCGGGCTGCAGGCGGCGGGAGAGAAGGAAGGAGGAGGAGGAGGAGGAGAAGGAGGGCGATCCCGAAAGAGAAGAACTACAGATTGTAGCACCCTGTCAATAAACAGGCGTAATTAATGCTCTCTCTGATTGATTGGCAGTCGCCCTATCTACAAAGACAGAGGTGGGGGGCTGCGGAGGCGCCCTGACCCCCATCCCCATAAAGCCTGGGTGCAGAGGAGGAGAGAGAGGTGGGGGGAGGAGGGGAAAAGTAACTTTGGGGTGGGGCCTATCCGCCCCCACCCCCTTACACGCTCGAATAAAAATAAATACATCTGCTCTGACTCGGCCTCTGAAGGATGGAGCTGAGGCACCCAACCCATTTGTTATAATTAAATTATGTTCTCAGAGAAGTGTCACTCCCTTCTCTGCTATAAAATATTGATAGACTCAAAGCTAAATCATTAAAGGATATATTCTTAAATAAGCAGCAAATCAGGATTGTGGGCAGCAAGGAAAGAAATCAGGGGATGTCGGTCCATCTCTCTCCTTTGTAAAAAAGTTTGTCAGTTGGGTGGTCGCATCTGGCTGCGGGACCCCCGTGCTGGACCAGTTGGGTTAGGGCCACCTCTCCAGCAGTGAGTGTCCCGAGGTTCGGCCAGCCCAGGGCGGGGAAGAGAGGAGAGCTCCGGCCTGGGCTGGGCCAGTCTCCGGAGCCACCACCACCCCAGGGCAAAGCGACAAACCAACCGGCTTTGGGTATGACTAAGTGACTTGGGCCAGGCCTCCAAGTCCTAGCCCGGGTGAGAGGCAAGGGCAGGCCGGGACAATGCGCATCTGTGCATCCCTCCCGGTCAGGTGCCCGTGCCTTGGGGGGTAGCGAGGTGCCCGGAACTGCTCAGGAGGGGAATGCTGGGGGTGGGGGGCACAAGGCCACCCTGTCCCGCCACACGACTGCCTGTCCCTGCGACTGGACCCACAGTCTGGCCTTGTTCCTAACTGAAGGTCGCGGATGGGCGGATCCAGCTGACTCCGACTTTAATGACCCTCTTGTCTCTCCTTGCGGGAGAGGAGGGGACGGTGCAGGGTTGAGGACCAGGCCCAGCTTATCCGGGAGACCGAGAGGCGGCTGGAATTTGGGGACCCCCCTTCCTGTTTCCAGTCTCACTAGGAAAACGCTGCAAGTATTAATTCCGAGGTCAGAGGCCAAAAGCACTACTTTTCGCCATAATTTAATTTCTGTCTCTATAAATACTAAATGTAAACTCTGTCCATCCGACTCGATTTTGCCAGCAGCCACAAGCGCCTGGTCTTCTGTCGGGTTCGCGAGGAGGAATGCGCGCGGCGCGTGTTTCTGAATACAGAGCTGTAATCTATTCGGCCCGAGGGGAGGGCAGAGGAGGGGCGGGCGCCGGCCGAGCTCCCTCGCCCATCTCTCTTTATTATAATGAATTAATTCGACTTTATTTATCCCATTTTCTGGAGCTGACAGAATGTTAATTTGAGTTGAAATTTCGCTCGCCTCTCACTCTCTGACCCCTGGCCTTCAGATTGGCGTGTTGTAATAACCTGAATCTTTCAACAGAGGCCCTGATAATTGTTACCTTATTAGCATGCAAATTGTTTAATTAATATTATTATGAAGAAGCATACAATCCGTCCGTCACTTGACCTCGAGAGCGAGTCCGCGCCGCAGCGGCTCCGTGCATCTCAATGCGCCCATTTCAATCGCCCTGTGTTTTTCATGTTGTCGGGCCGGCTCGCGCTCCGAAAATCTCCTCGAGTGTTTGAGAGGGGCCTTTAATGACGGTGGGGGCAGCCGGGACGACCCCCACCCAGCTCGAGAGCTCTTCAGAAGCCCTCGGCTGAGGCGGCGCCGCGGGGAGTCGCTCGGCTTCTGCTCTCGCCCCCCCACACCCCGCCCCCCATTTTCAACATCAAAATTTCATAATTGCCTCCTTGTCAATTGCTGCTGCAGGAGCGGTCGCTTTAAAGGGTTCCC
>NW_016829130.1:0-1385 GCF_001698545.2 Rhinopithecus bieti | reverse complement strand
TTCAGTATAGTAACATGCTACACAAGTTTGGAGTGTAGGAGCAATAGGCCATACATTACAGCCTAGGTGCATAGTAGGCTGTACCATTGAGGGTTGTGTGAATATACTCTATGATGTTCCCACAATGATAAAATCACCTAACAATACGTTTCTGAGAATGTATCCCCATCACTGAGCAATGCAAGGATTGTACGTACAGAAAAGTGCACCAATCATTAGTTAAATACACAGCTCCTGTGATCACACCTGAGTAACCATCACCTGTGTGACCAGAAACAGAATATCAAAGGCCCCTTTGCCCTCTTCAAGTCACTGCCCCCCTGCAAGATAACCAGTATTGTGGCCTCTAACAGCACAGATTAATTTTGCCTATTTGTGAACTTTATGTCAATGGAATCAGATAGTATATGCTATTTTTATGTCTGGCTTCTCTTGCTCAATGAGATTTATCCATGTTTTTGAGCATAAAATACTTTTCTCAGTCTCAGAGCTATATTTTATGACTATACCACAATTTATTCATTCCACTGTTGATAGAAATTTGGGTTGTTTCCAGCTTTGACTATTACAAATTGTGCATGTCTTTTGGGACACATATGTATGCCTTTCTGCTGAGAATATGTATTTAAGAATGGAATTGTTAGGCCATACGGTATGCCTATGTTTAACTTTAGAGGTTACTGCTGAACAGTTTTCAGGTTATTTTACCAGGGGGTTAATTTTTTTTTTTAACAGCACAGGCTGAAACTTCAGGTGATGTTTTTAGAACTACTTATATTGGTGGTGAAAGGCAACATTTCAACCTATTTCTCAGGCTGCAAAGACTTGCCATGCCAACTCTAAAAGAGCTCCAGAAATGCTGCCCATGGAGCCTCTTCTCAGCCCTATTCTTTTTTTTTTTTTTTTTTTTTTCAGAGACAGAGTCTCACTCTGTTGCCCAGGCTAGAGTGCAGTGGCACAATCTCAGCTCACTGCAACCTCTGCCTCCCAGGTTCAAAGTGATTCTCCTGCCCTAGTCTCCCAAGTAGCTGGGATTACAGGCATGCACCACCACATCTGGCTAACTTTTGTATTTTTAGTAGAGACTGGGTTTCACCATGTTGGCTAGGCTGGTCTCTAACTCCTGACCTCAGGTGATCCACCCGCCTCGGCCTTCCAAAGTGCTGGGATGAGCCACCACGCCCAGCCTTTCTGAGCCCTATTCTTAATCTGCTCATCAACTCTGCTGAGCTCTGGCTTATTGAGGATGTGTGGGGCCTGCAGAGCACATGCAATACCAGGTCCTTAGCCTGAGAGGCAACACTGTCCTCAGTGGTGCCTGCAATTTCACAGCCCAAATCAGAACATGGAGTCTGACAACTGAGCAGGATATTTGAAGCTGGGAC
>NW_016829129.1:0-2722 GCF_001698545.2 Rhinopithecus bieti | reverse complement strand
TATAAAAAGCATTCAGGAGATTTTCTAAAGATGAATGTATTGACCTCACAATTAGCCATTAATATTTCTCTTTCAAGCTGGTTGCCTGTCACACTGATCCATGTAAGTGGATCACTAGGGGTAAATGCCCCCACCTTTTTTTATCCAGTGTATTGAATTTTTTAATGTGAACCTTAGCTCAGTGTATTCAGTGTACTTCTTGTTCAATGGGTAATCAATAAAGGTAATGTATATGGTAAAATATTTAAAGTATTTTATACTTGGCAATTTACTTTGTAATTTGTAACCTTGGTGGAATCTAACACATAAAATTCTTAACCTAACCAAGAGCTTGACCTTGATTCTAGTGTAAACCAAAATAAAATTCTAAGGTCCCCCAACCATCTTAATGGAGTTCCTCCTCAGCCACGGCTCTTAAAATTTAACCTGAGAGGCTGTTTCAGGTCATGATAGGAAGAGGGGTCAAACATGATTCCTTATACCTCTCTGGCATTAACTTCAACACAGATTTTTAAGTCTGATAAAAAACATTCTATCACCCATTCTCTCTGAAGCCTGCTACCTGGAGGCTACATCTGCGTGATAAAACTTTGGTCTCCACAACCTCTTATTTCCTTTCTGTTAAGTCCAGGTCTTTAGACAAGCTCAACCAATTGTCAATGAGAAAATGTTTAAATTTACCAATAGCCTGGAAGCCCCCATCCGTTTCCCCTGCTTTGAGTTTTCCTGCCTTTCTGGACCAAACCAATATGTTTCTTAAATGTATTTGATTGACATCTCGTGCCTCCCTATAATGTATAAAACTAAGCTGCACCCCGACCACTTTGGGCACATCTTCTTGGGACCTCCTGAGGGCTGTGTCATGGGCCATGGTCACTCATATTTGTCTCAGAATAAATCTCTTCAAATATTTTACAGAGTTTGACTCTTTTCATTGACAACAATTTGGCACGCAAACACGTGGGGCCTCAGAGAAGACTCAGGACCCTGAAGGAGTTGCCCAACTCAGAGCTATGGTACCAGCAGGGGTCCACTGAAGCCTCCCCAAGTTGCAGCTTCTCCTCTGGTAAAACTGATAAGTCCTCCTGAGCCCTGAACCTCCCTTTGGTTGATGGTCCTTGATTTATTCTGAACTGGTTTTCCTTCTAGGAAGTTGTTGTTTCAGCATCCTAATTCTAGTTTGGAGATGCATTCTAAAGGATCTTCTCTATTGCTTTTTCTCCCACAATTAATCTTGATTCAGCCTGTCTATGCACATTTGCATGAGGAACCGAAGTGTTGTTTTCATAGCTAAATGAGAGACTTGAGTTTTTCATCTCTGAAGAGAAAGGACATTTGCTCCTACAAGCTGAAAGTCACCCCTGGGTGACTGGGGCCCTCGTGGGAGTTTCTGGGGGGTTGACCCTTACAACATGCAGGGGACTTACAGAAAAATCTGCAACTAAAAATTAATTTTAAGAAAGGCTCATCCAGGACATACATATAAGGGCTAATCACCCAATGTTTTGAGCCCTCACAGAGGTAATAAATAGACCCTTGTAGAGAGAAACTGAGACATGCAAGAGGGTGGCAATGACTCAATGGTGACACACTGTGGAGTCCTGCCCACAAGTAGCACACATCAACCCACTACACAGAAACCCTAGGGCACAGCTCGATTCCTCCTTTTAAGAAAAAAAAGGGAAACTAATAATCTAAGAATGAGGAGAAAACAAGGAGAATGACTCCCTTTTGAGCATTCCATTGGTTTTATGGCACCTCTACTTGCCAGAGTTTATGTAAAATGGAAGTAATATGTTCCTCGTGCACACAGACATTAAGGAAAATTAGCCCTAAGGTCGACCTGCAAACTGTAGAGTTCCTAAGTTCTCTTTTTCTCTATTTTGTTTTTTGCCTGTTTTAAATCTGCTGTTACTCTTCTACTGAGATAAAAACCACTGTTTGGCTCTCACGGGTTTTTTTGTTTTTTATTTTTTTGTTTTGGCAAGCTGGTGAATTTATATTTATGTCATGGCTAAAATTCTGAAGTAAAAGCTATAGGATCATTGTGTGTGTGTGTGTGTGTGCATGTGTGTGTGTATGTGTATATTTAAAACACCTTTATAAATTATATAATTTTATGTTTAATTGGCAGTTAAACCCATTTTAATTTCCCTTTAGCACACCAGATTTTTTCTCTTCATACTTTATGATATAAATTTTGCTACCTGATTTTCACCTCAGTTGTTTTCTTTAATATGCAAATTTAGGGCTCTTTAGCTGACAACTGCCTAGGGTGATGAAACAGGTTATCAAGAATTTGAAAGTCTAAGATAGGAAAGAAAAGAGGTCTTAAGGATCTGTAAGATGTATTTCTATCAGCATGTCTAATACGTCTATGTATTTATGTGTTGTGTACACAATGTTTCACAACTAAAAATATGTAAAAGAGCTCTAATTAATTGGCTTAATAGATAAATAAAAGTGCTTAAATCAAGTACTTTAAAAAAAAAACTAGTCAATGTAAATGACGAGTTAATGGGTGCAGCACACCAACATGGCACATGTATACATATGTAACGAACCTGCACGTTTTACACATGTACCCTAGAACTTAAAGTATTAAAAAAAAAAAAAACTAATCAAATACTTTTTCAAGTTCACATGACTTGAGTAAAATCTTAAATAAGCTGTCTTTTAAATTTTTGGTAAAATAATATCAACAATATCTTAAGAATTGTTG
>NW_016829128.1:0-354 GCF_001698545.2 Rhinopithecus bieti | reverse complement strand
ACCATCACCATCACCACCATCACCACCATCACCATCATCACCATCATCACTATCACTATCATCACCATCACCACCATCACCACCATCACCACCATCACCATCATCACCATCACCATCATCACCATCACCATCATCACCATCATCACCATCATCACCATCACCATCATCACCATCATCACCATCATCACCATCACCATCATCACCATCACCACCATCACCATCACCACCATCACCACCATCATCACCATCACCGTCATCACCATCACCATCATCACCATCACCATCATCACCATCACCACCATCACCACCATCACCATCACCACCATCACCATCATCACCACCATCACCATCACC
>NW_016829126.1:0-464 GCF_001698545.2 Rhinopithecus bieti | reverse complement strand
TTCCTTCCTTCCTTCCTTCCTTCTTTCCTTCCTTTGTTCCTTCCTTCCTTCCTTCCTTTGTTCCTTCCTTCCTTCCTTCCTTTGTTCCTTCCTTCCTTCCTTTGTTCCTTCCTTCCTTCCTTCCTTCCTTCCTTCTTTCCTTCCTTTGTTCCTTCCTTCCTTCCTTCCTTCCTTCCTTCCTTTGTTCCTTCCTTCCTTCCTTCCTTCCTTCCTTCCTTCCTTCCTTCCTTTGTTCCTTCCTTCCTTCCTTCTTTCCTTCCTTCCTTCCCTCCCTCCCTTTCCTCCCTCCCTCCTTTCTTTCTTGTCTTTCTTTCTCTCTCTTTTCTTTCTTCCTTCCTTCCTTCCTTCCTTCCTTCCTTTGTTCCTTCCTTCCTTCCTTCCTTCCTTCTTTCCTTCCTTTGTTCCTTCCTTCCTTCCTTTGTTCCTTCCTTCCTTCCTTTCTTTGTTTCTTCTTTCCTTCCTTT
>NW_016829125.1:0-353 GCF_001698545.2 Rhinopithecus bieti | reverse complement strand
GTGGTGTGTGTGGAAGGTGGTGTGTGTGGAGTGTGGTGTGTGAGATGGTGTATGTGGAGGGTGGTGTGTGTGGAGGGTGGTGTGTGTGGAGGGTGTGTGTGGAGGGTGGTGTGTGTGGAGGGTGGTGTGTGTGTAAGGTGGTGTGTGTGGAGGGTGGTGTGTGGAGGGTGGTGTGTGGAGGGTGGTGTGTGTGTAAGGTGGTGTGTGTGTAAGGTGGTGTGTGTGGAGGTTGGTGTGTGTGTAAGGTGGTGTGTGTGGAGGGTGGTGTGTGTGTAAGGTGGTGTGTGTGGAGGGTGGTGTGTGTGTAGGTTGGTGTGTGTGTCATGTGGTGTGTGTGTAGGGTGGTTTGTGTG
>NW_016829124.1:0-354 GCF_001698545.2 Rhinopithecus bieti | reverse complement strand
TGTGGAAGGAGTCTCTGTACTCTCAGTTATATAATTTAATTTAGGCTGTAGTGATTTTCAGTAGGACACAGACCTTTGGAATGGAATATCTAGTGAATCTCAATTTTTTTTTTTTTTTTTTTTTGTTCAGCTTTCCTTCTTTTTTTCTTCTGTTAACAGCATCCTTACTCCTTTCAAGAATCTTTCTCTTTATGGTTACCCATCTATGTGATTACAGTGAGACTGCCAGTCACATTGCCTTAGCAAAAGAGGTAATGGTGCCCTGTCCCCTTCCAATAGTTAGTGGTTCAATGAGTTGGTAAAAGACTCAGGCATTGAAAACCCATTCCTATTGAGAGGCTGAGGTGGCCGGAT
>NW_016829123.1:0-3123 GCF_001698545.2 Rhinopithecus bieti | reverse complement strand
TTCCATACTCCTTTCCATAAAGGTTATACTAATTTACATTCCCACCAGCAGTGTACAAGCATTCCCTTTTCACCATATCCATGCTAACATCTATTGTTTTTTGACATTTTAATAATGATCATTCTTGCAGGAGTAAGGTAGTATTTCATCATGGTTTTAATTTGCATTTCCCTGATGATTAGTGATGTTCAGCCCCTTTTCACATGTTCATTGGCCATTTGTATATATTCTTTTGAGAAATGTCTGTTCATGTCATTTGCCCACTTTTATGGGATAATCGTTTTTTGTTTTATTTTCTTGCTGATTTGTTTGAGTCCCTTGTAGATTCTGGATATTAGTTATTTGTTGGATACACAGTTTGCAAATATTTTCTTGTAAATTGAAGAAAATTACAGTAAAATTGTCAAATTTTAAATACTGTAAAGAATTTCTGGTGGTATGGGATTTCACTAAGTATTTGGAGTTAAAAGAGCTGTAATGAAAGAGATGAGTGTCTTATCTACTTTTTTAAAGCCTTTTTAGTCCTATAAATTTTCAATCTGCATAATTATGTGGAATTTGGGTTAAGGATAGAGCTAGTAGTCAAGCTTTGGATCAAATAGAATAAATATGTGGTCAAGTACAAGTGTAAAAACAATAAACAGGGTAAACCAGGCACAGTGGCTCATGCTTGTAATCCCAGCACTTTGGGAGGCCAAGGTGGGTGGATCACCTGAGGTTGGGAGTTCGAGACCAGCCTGGCCAACATTGGGAAACCCCGTCTCTATTAAATATACAAACTTAGCCAGGCGTGGTGGCACATGCCTGTAATCCCAGCTACTCGGGAGGCTGAGGCAGGAGAATTGCTTAAACCCAGGAGGCAGAGGTTGTGGTGAAGCGAGATCGCGCCATTGCACTCCACCCTGGGCAACAAGAGCGACACTCCGTCTCAGGAAAAAAAAAAAAAAAAAAAAAAAACACCAAAAGAAACCAAAAACAGAAACAATAAACAGGGCCAAGGACAATAAGCATCCGAAATCACTGGAGTTATTCATTTTATTATTGTATTAGTGGGCTGCCTGCTAGATGTCAGTTTTCTTAAATTTTCTCTTTAAGTACAAGATGAATAATCATAAATTGCTGCAAAAGCATTAATAGAAGGTGAATGAAATACATTTTAAATTATTTCCCAAACTGCATTTAAAATACCTTCTGGCCTACAATCTCACTGACTCTGGAGGCTGAGACAGGAGGATCGCCTGAGTTCAGGAGATTGAGACCAGCCCAGGCAACATAGCAAGACCTTGTCTCTACAAAAACAAAAATTAAAAAACTAGCTGGGTGAAGTAGTGTGCACCCACAGTCCCAGCAACTCTGGAGGCTGAGGTGGGAGGATCACTTGAACCCAGGACTTTGAGTCTGCAGTGAAGTATGATCATGTCACTGAACTTCAGTCTGGGTGACAGGGCAAGACTCATCTCTAAAAAATAAAAATAAAATAAAATATCCCCTGAAATTATGTCTTTAAAATGCAAAATCTTGAATAATGCATCCCCAGTAAAATTTTAAAGATAGTTTTAGATTTTTGTTTTTTTGAGACGGAGTTTCGCTCTGTCACCCAGGCTGGAGTGCAATCCACGATCTCAGCTCACTGCAACCCCTGCCTCCCAGGTTCACTTGATTCTCCTGCCTCAGCCTCCTGAGTAGCTGGGATTACAGGTGCCCGCCACCACACCCTGCTAATTTTTTGTATTTTTAGAAGAGAAGGGGTTTTACCATGTTGGCCAGGTTGGTCTTGAACTCCTGACCTCAGGTGATCCACCTGCCTTGGCCTCACAAAGTGCTGGGATTACAGGCGTGAACCACCATGTCTGGCCAGTTTTAGATTCTATTGTATAAGAGAAAGGCTAGTTCTCTACCTTGGGATTTGATTTCATCCGTTGCTTTCTCCACCACATTGTTAGTGGCCTCTTTTACAGGAACGTCTGGCACGCTCTGTAAAGTCTTTGAAAAGAGAAAAAAAATCACCAATTTCAATGTGACTTGATTTTCCACAAAGTTGTATAAATTATTCCAAGTAAAGGAAAGTTAATTGCTTTGTAAGAGTTAACCAAACATCCCTAGTTAATTTTTCTGGGATATAATGTTGTATATTAGAAGCAAAGAGGTAATCACAGTGTATTTTCTGCATTTACAAGATAAAATGTGTTGGTTCAAAATGTCATCACATCTTCCTGTTACTAACAAAGTAATATGCTAGGAATCATTTTAGATGACATTAATTCTTGAATTATACAACACTTTATAGAAACATAATTTGAAACCATAGCATAGGGAAATCAGACCTTTGGAAATGCTACTGTTTTACTACTAGAATCACTTTCTGTATTTGTGGCAAAAAGAAAAAGCATTTCATCTTAATTGAGGAAATAAAGGATTAATTTTATGAATAGCAACAAAATAGTTTTTGTATACATGCTAATGTACTTTAAAATCTGACAACAGGATTTTTTTTTTTTTTTTTGGAGACACAGTTTCACCCTTGCCCAGGCTGGAGTGCAGCGGCACAATCTCAGCTCACTGCAACCTCCACCTCCTGGGTCAAAGTGATTCTCGTGCTTTGGCCTTCCAAGTAGCTAGGATTACAGGCATGCACCACCATGCCCGGATAATTTTTGTATTATTAGTAGAGATGGAGTTTTGCCATGTTGGCCAGTCTGGTCTCAAACTCCTGACCTCAAGTGATCCGCCTCGGTCTCCCAAAGTGCTGGGATTACAGGAGTCAGCCATCGACAATCAGTAGGATATTTTAAAAACCCACATTAGTCAACTCACTTGTGAATCTATAGGACTATTTTCAATTGCCTCCCCTTTTCTATGAAATGTTTTTCTTTATTGTAGCCTTGTATTTATTTAAACACAAAGTTACTTAAATGATTAATCTGGAAATTACATTTTCAGCATGATAGTAAAGTGATCCTAAAAGCTGGTGGTTACAGTTTTTAGGGTGACTTTAGAAAGCATTCTTTATTTATCTGTAATTTATAACAGCTCTTCACAAATAATTTACCTGTCTATGGAAGTTTCCCACAACTTACTCAAATGAATCAGCTTAATTATCAACATGAGTTTGTCCTTTTCCTT
>NW_016829122.1:10444-11786 GCF_001698545.2 Rhinopithecus bieti | reverse complement strand
AACTTAAAGTATAAAAAAAAAAAAAAAGAAATGTGGTACATATACACCATGGAATACTATGCAACCATGAAAACAGTAAAATCACGTCTTTTGCAGCAACATGGATGGAGCTGAAGGACATTATCCTAAGGAAACTAACACAGGAACAAAAAATGAAAGACTGCTTGTTCTCATTTATAAGTGGGAGTTAAACAGCAAGAAAACATGAATACTAGGAGGGAAACAACAGACACTGGGGCCTTCTTGAGGGTGGAATGTGGTAGGAGAGAATGAAACAGAAAAAAAATACCTATTGGGTACTATGCTTATTACCTGGGTGATAAAATTGTCTGTGTACCATACACCAGTGACATGTATTATACCTATATATAAGAAATCTGTACATGTATTCCTAAATCTAAAATAAAAGTTAAAAATATATTGAATTAGTGAAGGAGGTGCAAATCTGCTGTGAACACATTTAAATTTAAAATATTTTATTAAAATGTCCCCAGGTTTATATCTAAATATCTGCAACCGATAAATAAAACATACCAACATTTAGATAAAATACAACAATACATGAAAAATAAGTGTGCAACTGTCTCTTCAGTAGAAGCACAATAGCCTCCAAGTTAAATTCATGCCCTGCCTCTTGCTATTTATCTGTAAACAAATTATAAAATAATCTTCTATCTTTCACCCCTTTTTACTAGTATTGGCCTTACATTAATGGCAGGAGTGAGAAAAATCAAGTTTCTTTACAGTATAATCAATCTACTGTCTGAGATGCTGGGCATCAATTTTTTTTCTGGAAACTGGTGGGATATCTCAAGTTAAATCTCAAAAGATACCCTGAGATATGAGAAAATGGAGCAAAGCAAAGCAACTATAAGTAGTTTTTCTTTTCTCCATTTTAGATAGTCCCAAGGTCCTCGTCATGTCCTATATTTAGCTGTTGGTTCTCATGCAAATCTGAAGAAATGTCTTTCTGTCACCCTGGAGGCCAATGTGTAGGACTCTAACTTGTCCTATCTGAGATGAGAGTAACTAGTTGGAGGACTCTGTCCTTTTAATCTTCAGAGTCCTTACATGTGAGGTAAGACAATTTTTTAAAGTAATATAGAAAGGGAAGCAAAAGAAACCTCATTTGTAGCTTTATATATTATCTTTTATTGCAGTGCAGATGGAGTCTCTGAAATCAGACAGTACTTATTTTAAGTTGTACACTTACTCATGAGCAGTCAGAGAAGATGAGACTTAGCAGAGAGGCTTTAGGGTATCAGATCAATTTTGAGTGGGGAGCTAAAGTAGTTCTAGGTAGATCTGTGAGAATTTTATACAAAATCTTTTTCAAGAAAAA
>NW_016829122.1:1705-9908 GCF_001698545.2 Rhinopithecus bieti | reverse complement strand
GACATGAACTCATCATTTTTTATGGCTGCATAGTATTCCATGGTGTATATGTGCCACATTTTCTTTATCTAGTCTATCATTGATGGGCATTTGAGTTGGTTCCAAGTCTTTGTATTGTGAACAGTGCCACAATAAACATATGTGTGCATGTGGCTTTACAGTAGAATAATTTATAATCCTTTGGCCATATACCCAGTAATGGGATTGCTGGGTCAAATGATATTTCCAGTTCTAGATCCTTGAGGAATGGCCACACTGTCTTCCACAATGGTTGAACTAATTTACACTCCTACCAAGAGTGTAAAAGTGTTCCTATTTCTCCACATCCTCTCCAGCATCTGTTGTTTCCTGACTTTTTATTGATTGCCATTCTAACTGGTGTGAGATGGTATCTCATTGTGGTTTTGATTTGCATTTCTCTAATGACCAGTGATCCAGTGATAATGAGTTTTTCTTTATATGTTTGTTAGCTGCATAAATGTCTTATTTTGAGAAGTGTCTGTTCATATCTTTCACCCACTTTTTGATGGTTTGTTTTATTTTGTAAATTTGTGTAAGTTTCTTGTAGATTCTGGATATTAGCCCTTTGTCAGATAGATAGATTGCAAATACTTTCTCCCATTCTGCAGGTTGCCTGTTCACTCTGATGACAATTTCTTTTGCTGTGCAGAAGTTCTTTAGTTTAATCAGATCCCCTTTGTCTACTTTGACTTTTGTTGCCATTGCTTTTGGTGTTTTAACCATGAAGTCATTGTCCATGCCTATGTCCTGAACAGTATTGCCTAGGTTTTCTTCTAGGGTTTTTATGGTTTTAAGTCTTACATTTAAGTCTTTAATCCATCTTAAGTTAATTTTAGTATAAGGTGTAAGGAAGGAATCCAGTTTCCGCTTTGATGGACCCTCTATTGTAGCCTGAAGTTTTTCTTCCCATATAAGTAGATCTTTCCTGTAAATGCTGTCCTCTCTTCTCTACCAGAGGAGTTACTTTCCCCAACTACTGCTCTTTCCATCCCTTAACAGTAAGGCTTCCAGCTTAAACTCTCTATATACCTTTCCTTTTAGCCAAGTTTTCTTCTGCAGCTTTTTTATTTTCTCTCTCAGTCTGTGCATATTATCTTTCAGCAATCAGATTCTTAGATATTGAAGGTGGAATCCCACCCCTTGGGAAAGTGAAGTTTTCGTCTAGTAGGCAAGTGGCCTTTTCCAATCGGTGCATTTTTTACCCATGGAGGGTGGTAATATATTCAAGCTAGTGGAGTCTTCCACTAGGCAGAAAATTCCCATTTCCCCAGACAGGTAAATTCTCTCCTTCTCTCCTCAGGTTGTTGGGAGGTCTCCACTTCAATAGTCATTATCTCCCCCACAAATTGATGGGGCTCCTCCCTAGGTCTCTGGTATCTTTTTAAAAAACCACTTGTCAATTTCTCTAAATAGACATTGAAGTCTCCTATTCTGCTAGAAGACCTTCTGTCTCCACTATTGGTGCCTTTACACCTTCCAGAGAGCTAATGTGAAGTACCAGACCAAAAAATTCAAAGTTTTGCGAGTGAAAAGAGAGAAATATCTTTCAGATATTTGGTGACAAACATAAGCCTGCAGCCACAGAATTGCAGACGTTTTGTTTGGTGGTTGAAAGCAGCTTCCCTTCCCATCCCTGATGTTTTTTGCTTGGAGGGAGACGTCTAAGGGTATCTTTTCAATTTATTTTCCACCCAAACTTATGTATTTGTTTATTTTAAATAGACAGATAAAATAGTATGTAGTTATTCTGTACTTGAAATATGTATTTGTGAGAGGAAGTCAAGATAATGCAGCCAAGAGAAACAAGTTCCACTGCAAGACTTTGATTTCAGGAAGACTAGCATACTCTGAGCAGATCTTCAGAGGGAAAGCATTGAGAGTGAATGGAGGGAGGATGCAGACACTTGACTGAATGGGAAGAAATTTTGGAACTCTGCATGGGGCTGCTGAGCACCAGGAACTGCTCCTGGCCCCCAGTGACTCCTGGGGAAGAAGTGAGTTGAACAGGCAAGAAGTGCCTGATTCTGATTCTCCAGAATCAGGAGAACCCATACCACTGGGCACTTGGGATGAAAGTGGGAGCTTCTTAAAGAAGGGGCAGGGTCAAAAATCCAGCCTATGCAGAGCCATGAGAATTCGGCAGGAGAAAAGTTGCAGTGCAGCATGGCCAGGGACACCCATCATCCAAGGCTCACCATGCTTCACTTTGAGACTTCAGATTTAGGTTGACTGTTAGACCTGAACAGAGCAGGGCAGTCCTGCTCATGGGATGGGGCAGGTCTGATCTGAGCAACTCCCTGTCTGCCAGCCTCTCTTGGGACCCCAGCCTGTGCTGCAACCTCCTTGCAGCACAGTCTTGGATGCCCAACCAGGGTGCTTCCTGGGG
This sequence comes from Rhinopithecus bieti, assembly GCF_001698545.2. Classification (NCBI taxonomy): domain Eukaryota; kingdom Metazoa; phylum Chordata; class Mammalia; order Primates; family Cercopithecidae; genus Rhinopithecus; species Rhinopithecus bieti. The sequence continues at coordinate 7,501 of NW_016829122.1, read as the reverse complement.
GCCCTCATCGTACCTCTTTCACCAGCATACTGCACATAACTGTCAGAGATCTAGCAGACTGGCCCTTCCTGATGTAACCAGCTCACCTGCAGCCTTCCATAATAGCCTTGCCTGCCACTTCGACATCACACACTCACCCATGGCGCTACCCACCCACCACTTTGCTGGCATGTGCATGTGGGCAGACCTTGCTTCCCCTACCTTAATGGTGCATGTGTGTGCATGCACCCTGCCACCCCACTGCATGGGAGTGAGCACAACTCAGCATCCTGCTTACCCCCAGTGGCAATCTGTCCCTGCTGAGGCACAGGCAGCCCACCACACCACTTCTGATGCTACTGCAAGTGCATTTACAAACACCAGAACCCCACTCAGAACAGAACCCATGCCATCACCACCAGTGTGAGTACCTCCATGTATGCCAGTGCCCCCACCCCAAGAAGCACTCTGCTCTCACTGCACTGCTGCCATCATAAGCACAAATGTGTGCATAGACATTGGTGCCCCACCACTACCCCGCCCCCACTTATGCCACACCACTGCCAACAAGCAGACATTCTGCCATGCTGCCAGTGTAAAAATGTATGTGAACATCACTGGTCTGCTCCCACTGGTGCTTAGTCCTAGTTGGCACATGTGCACTCCCACATGTCACTGTGGCTGCTGGTATGCATAAGAAAGTTACAGATCTCACTGCCACTATCTCCATGAAGCACATAGGCTTTCATTCTCCCTTCAAGGGTTGGGCTAGCAGACCAGGAATATCTTGGACCTTCCAGCACAGCAGGCTCCTAACACAGTTCTCTCTCATGGAGCCAGATAACAAAGCTAGAGGCCCAGTATCAGTGTCCAACAGTTACAGCACGCAACCTAGGAGTGCTGAGCTGAGACTTGACCTCCTGAAACCTCCCACAACAGAAGCCAATCAGCTGAACCTACTTATACCACAATCAAATCACCAAGGACATCAAAAAAGATAAAAGCAAAAAATCATATCCAAAGGAGAGCACTTTCAAAAATGAAAAAATAAATCAGTTCACACAAATGAGAAAAAACCAGTGCAAGAAACCTGGCAACTCAAAAAGCCAGAGTATATTCGTAACTACAAATGACTGCACTAGTTCCCAGAAATGGTTCTTAACCAGGCTGAAATGACAGACATAGGATTCAGAATATAGATAGGAACAAAGATTATCAACATACAAGTGAAAGTCAAAATTCAATCCAAGGAATATAAGGAATACAATAAAACAACACAGGAACTGAAAGATGAAATGGCCATTTTAAGAAAAAAACAAACTGATCTGATAGAACTAAAAAATCCACTACAATGATTTTATAATACAATTGCAAGTATTACCAGAATAGTAGACCAAGCTGAGGAAGGACTCTCAGTGCTTGAAGACTGGCTCTATCAATCAACTCAGACAAAATGAGGAAAAGAATTAAAAGAATAATAAAACAGAAATACAGAATGATGAAAGACACCAAATCTATGATGCATTAGTATTCCTGAAAAGAGAGAGAGAGAGCAGGCAACTTGAAAACATATTTGAGGATATCATTCATAAAATGTTCTCAGCCTCACTAGAGAGGCAAACATTTAAATTCAGGAAATGCACAGAAATCCTGTGAGATACTATGCAAGACAACCATACCCAAGAAGCATAGTCATCAGATATTTCAAGGTAGACATGAAAGAAAAAATAAAGACAGCTAGCATTCTTAAAGAAAAGAAACTCCAACTAAGAGTTTTATATCCAGACAGACGAAGTTTCCTAAGTGAATGAGAAGTAAGATCCTTTTTAGTGAAGCAAAGGCTAAAGAAATTTGTTACCACCAGGCTTACCTTACAAAAGGTCCTAAATAGAGTGCTAAATATGGAAAGGAAAAACTTACTGGCCACCACAAAAATGTAGTTTAGTGCATAGACCATTGACATTATAAAGCAACTACACAATGAAGTCTGCATAATAACCATCTAAAAAGACAATGACAGGATCAAATCCACACATATCAATATTGATCTTGAATATAAATGCAATAAACATCCCAGTTAAAAGACAGAGTGGCAAGTTGAAGAACGAAGCAATACCTAAATATATGCTGTCCTCAAGAGATCCATCACACATGCAATGACACCCATGGACTCAAAGTAAAGGAATGGTAAAAGCAAACAAACAAAGAAAAACAAACAAATTACCAAGCAAATGGAAAACAGAAAAAAGCAGGGATTGTTATTCTTATTTCAGACAAAACATATTTTAAACAAAATGGACATAAAAGACAAAAAGCAATTTCTTAGAGCCCTATGAAGAGGTTTAGATAACCACACAATAATAGTGGGAGACTTTAATACCCCACTGACAATACTAGACAAATCACTCAGGCTGAAAACTAAAAAATATTTGGGACCTGGACTCAACACTTGACCAAATGGACCTAACAGACATGCACCGATCTCTCCACTCCAAAGCAACAGGATATACATTCTTCTCATCTGCATAGCAAACATACTCTAAACTTCACCACACAATCAGTGATAAAACAATTATCAGCAAATAAAAAAAAAAGAAAATCATACCAACCATGCTCTCAGACCACAGCACAGTAAAAATAGAAGCACACTAAATAGATTGCTCAAAACCATACATAACATGGAAATTAAACAACCTACTCCTGAATGACTTTTGAGTAAACAATGAAATTAAGACAGATATCAATAAATTATTTGAAATTGGTGAGAACAAAAATACAACATACCAGAATCTCTGGGTCACAACTAAAACAATGTTAAGGGGAAAGTTTATAGCACAAAATGCCTACATCAAAAAGGTAAAAAGATATCAAGTTAACAACCTAACATCACAGCTAGAGGAACTAGAGAAACAGAAGACAATAAATATCTAATATTAGAGCTGAACTGAAAGAAACTGAGATGTGAGAAGCTATAAAAAATGTCAGCAAAACTGAAAGTTTGCCTTTTGAAAGAATAAATAAGATTGATAAACTGCAAGTTCGACTAATCAACAAAAAAAGAGAGAAGATTCAAAGAAACAATCCAGCCATTATGGAAAACAGTATGGCGATTCCTCAAGGATCTAGAACTAGATGTACCATATGACCCAGCCATCCCACTACTGGGTATATACCCAAAGGATTATAAATCATGCTGCTATAAAGACACATGCACACGTATGTTATTGCGGCACTATTCACAATAGCAAAGACTTGGAATCAACCCAAATGTCCATCTGTGACAGACTGGATTAAGAAAATGTGGCACATATACACCATGGAATATTATGCAGCCATAAAAAAGGATGAGTTTGTGTCCTTTGTAGGGACATGGATGCAGCTGGAAACCATCATTCTTAGCAAACTATCACAAGAACAGAAAACCAAACACCGCATGTTCTCACTCATAGGTGGGAACTGAACAATGACATCACTTGGACTCGGGAAGGGGAACATCACGCACTGGGGCCTATCATGGGGAGGGGGGAGGGGGGAGGGATTGCATTGGGAGTTATACCTGATATAAATGACGAATTGATGGGTGCTATCGAGTTGATGGGTGCAGGACACCAACATGGCATAAGTATACATATGTAACAAACCTGCACGTTATGCACATGTACCCTAGAACTTAAAGTATAATAAAAAAATTTTAAAAATAAAAAAAATTTAAAATAAAAGAAATGACAAGGAGGACATTACCACTAATCCCACAGAATTACAAAACACCCTCTGAGACTATTGTTAACACCTCTATGCACACAAACCAGAAAACCTACAAAAAACAGATACATTTCTGAAAACATACAATCACTCAAGATTGAACCAGGAAGAAACTGATACCCTGAACAGATCAATAATGGGTTCTAAAATTGGACCATTAAGAAAAAGCCTACCAATAAGAAAAAACCCAGGACCACATGGATGCTCAGTTAAACTCTACTAGATGTATAAAGAAGAGTCGGTATCATTTCTACTAAAATTATTCCAAAAAACAAGTGGAGGAACTCCTTTCTAACTCATTTTATGAGGTCAGCATCATTCTGCTACCAAAACCTGGCAGAGCCAAAAGAAAAGGAAACTTTAGTACAATATCATTGATGAATATAGATACAAAAATCCTCAACAAAATATTAGCTAACCAAATCCAGCAGTACATCAGATGCTAAATCAGCTCAATTAAGTAGGCTTTATTCCTGGGATGCAAGGTTGTTTCTACATAAGCAAATCAATAATGTGATTCATCACATAAAAGAACTAAAACAAAACGTGATAATCTCAATACATGCATGTATTAGTCTGTTCTCATGCTTCTGTGAAGGACTGCCGAAGACTGGGTAATTTATAAAGGAAAGAGGTTTAATTGACTCACAGTTCTGCATGGCGAGAGGCCTCAGGAAACTTACAATCATGATGGAATGGGAAGAAAACATGTCCTTCTTCACATGATGTCAGGAAGAAGTGCCAAGCAAAATGGAGAAAAGTCCCTTATAAAACCAGCAGATCTCATGGTAACACACTCACTATCACAAGAACAGCAGCATGAGAGTAACCACTCATAATTCAATTACCTCCCACTGGGTCCCTCCTGCAACACATGGGAATCATGGGACCTACAATTCAAGATTAGATTTGGGTGGAGACACAGCCGAATCGTATCATTTCACCACTGGTCCCTCCCAAGTCTCAGGTCGTCACATTTCAAAACCAATCATGCCTTCCAACAGTCCCCGCAAAGTCTTAACTCATTTCAGCATTAACTCAGAAGTCCACAGTCCAAAGTTGCATCTGAGAGAAGGCAAGTCCCTTCCACCTATGAGCCTGTAAAATCAGCAAGTTAGTTACTTCCTAGATACAATGGGGTTACAGACATCGGACAAATACACCCATTCCAAATGGGAGAAATTGGCCAAAATGAAGGGGCTATAGGCCCCACGCAAGTCTGAAATTGTGTGAGGCAGTCAAATCTTAAAGCTCCTAAATGATCTCCTTTGACTTCATGTCTCATATCCAGGTCACACTGATGCAAGAGATGTGCTCCCATGGTCTTGGGCAGCTCTGCCCCTGTGGCTATGGAGGGTACAGCCTGACTCCCAGCTGTTTCATGGGCTGGCATTGAGTATCTGGGGCTTTTCTGGGTACATGGTGCAAGTTGCTGGTGGATCTATCATTCTGGAGTCTGGAGGATGATGGCCCTCTTCTCACAGTTCCACTAGCCAGTGCTCCAGTGGGGACTCTGTGTGTGGGCTCCAATCCCACATTTCCCTTCTGCACTGCTGCAGTAGAGGTTCTCAGTGAGGACTCCATCCCTGCAGCAAAATTCTACCTGGGCATCGAGGGATTTCCATATATCCTCTGAAATCGAGGTGGAGGTTCCCAAACCTCAATTCTTAACTTCTGTGCACCACAGGCTGAATGCCATGTGGAATTTACCAAGGCTGGAAGCTTGCACTCTTTTAAGCCACAGCCCAAGCTGTACCTTGCCCCCTTTTAGCCACAGCTGGGAAGCAAGGCAACAAGTCCCAAGGCTGCAGAAAGCAGCAACGCCCTGGGCCTGTCCCAGGAAACCATTTTTTTTTTCTTTTGGGCCTCTGGGCCTGTAATGGGTGGGGCTGCTATGAAGAATTCTGATATGCCCTGGAGATATTTTCCCCAGTGTCTTGGTGATTAACATTTGGCTTTTTTATTATTTATGTAAATTTCTGCAGTTGGCTTAAATTTCTCCCCAGAAAATGGGTTTTTCTTTTCTATCATATCATCAGGCTGCAAATTTTCCAA
>NW_016829122.1:0-1453 GCF_001698545.2 Rhinopithecus bieti | reverse complement strand
ACCCGGCCAAACTCATCCTTTTTTATGGCTGCATAGTATTCCATGGTGTATATGTGCCACATTTTCTTAATCCAGTCTGTCACAGATGGACATTTGGGTTGATTCCAAGTCTTTGCTATTGTGAATAGTCAGGCTGCAAATTTTTCAAACTTTTATGCTCTGCTTTCTTTTTAATGCAAGTTCCAATTAGAAACTGTATCTCTGTGAATACATAAAACTGAATGCTTTTAACAGCATGCAAGTCACCTCTTGAACATTTTGCTGCCTAGACATTTCTCCCATCAGATACCCTAAGTCATCTCTTCAAGTTGAAGTTTCCACAAATCTCTAGGGCAGGGGCAAAATGCCACCAGTCTCTTTGCTAAAACATAGCAAGAGTCAATTTTATTCCAGTTCCCAACAAGTTCCTCATCTCCACCTGAGACCACCTCAGCCAGAACAACTTCCTTGTGCATATCACTATCAGCATCTTGGTCAAAGCCATCCGACAAGTCTTTAGAAAGTTTCAAACTTTTCCATACCTTCCTGTTTTCTTCTGAGCCTTCCAAACTGTTCCAACCTCTGCCTGGTACCCAGTTCCAAAGTAACTTTCACATTTTTGGGTATCCTTACAGCAGCACTACATTACCTGGTGCCAATTTACTATATTAGCTCATTCTCATGCTGCTATTAAGGACTGCCCAAGACTGGGTAAGCTACAAAGAAAAAAGATTTAATTGACTCACAGTTCTGCATGACTGGGGAGGCTGCAGGAAACTTACAATCATGCAGAAGGGGAAAAAAACACATCCTTCTTCACATGATGGCAGAAAGGAGAAGTGCTGACAAAAAGGGAGAGAATTCCCTTACAAAACCATCAGATCTCATGAGAAATCACTTACTATCACAAGAAGAGCAGCATGAGGTTAACCACCCCCATGACTCAATTACCTACCACAGGGTCTACCCCCATGACAGGTGGGGATTATGGAAGTTACAATTCAAGCTGAAATTTTGGTGAGGACACAACCAGACTGTATCAATGCTGAAAGGGCTTTCAATAAAATTCAGCAACACCTCAATTTTAAAACTCACAACAAACTAGGTATTGTAAAAGCATACCTCTAAATAATAAGAGCCATCTATGACAAACCCACAGACAACATCATACTAAATGGGAAAAAGTTGGAAATATCACTCTTGAGAATTGGAACACAAAAAGATGCCCACTTTCACCACTCCTATTCAACATAATACTGGAAGTCCTAGCCAGAGCAAAATACCGGAAGTCCTAGCCAGAGAAATCAGGCAAGAAAAAGAAATAAAAGGTTGAGGCTGCTGCGTCTCTGTCGGCTGCTCAGCTGCGCTCTAGTCGGCCCAGGCGCGGCGGCCAGGAGCTAGGGCTGGGAGGCGGCGGCCCGAGAGCATTAGGGGGCGGAGCAAGATGGCCGAATAGGAACAGCTCCAGTCTCCA
>NW_016829121.1:0-478 GCF_001698545.2 Rhinopithecus bieti | reverse complement strand
TCAGTTCATCCTTCAAGACCTGGGTTTCTTCTTCTTCTTCTTCCTCTTCCTCTTCTTCTTCCTCTTCCTCTTCTTCCTCTTCCTCTTCTTCTTCCTCTTCTTCCTCCTCTTCTTCCTCCTCTTCTTCTTCCTCTTCTTCTTCCTCTTCTTCCTCCTCTTCTTCTTCCTCTTCTTCTTCCTCTTCTTCTTCCTCTTCTTCTTCTTCCTCTTCCTCTTCTTCCTCTTCCTCTTCTTCCTCTTCCTCTTCTTCCTCTTCCTCTTCATCTTCCTCTTCTTCCTCTTCCTCTTCTTCCTCTTCCTCTTCCTCTTCCCCTTCTCCTTCTCCTTCTTCTTCCAGTGTTTTGCTCTTTTACCCAGGCTGGAGTGGAGTACAGTGGCCCAATCACAGTTCACTGCAACCTCAAAGTCCTGGGATCACCCTCCTGAGTAGTTGGGAGTAGTTGTCTGCTGCCACACTTGGCTAATTATTATTATTATT
>NW_016829120.1:0-1462 GCF_001698545.2 Rhinopithecus bieti | reverse complement strand
AGACAGAGTCTTGCTCTATTGCCCAGGCTGGAGTAGAGTGGTGCAATCTTGGCTCACGGCAACCTCTGCCTCCCAGGCTCAAGTGATTCTCCTGCCTCAGCCTCCTGAGTAGCTGTGATTACAGGCACCCATCACCATACCTGGCTAATTTTTGTACTTTTAGTAGAGTCAAGGGTTTCGCCATGTTGGCCAGGCTGGTCTTGAACTCCTGGCATCAAGTGATCCACCCGCCTCAGCCTCCCAAAGTGCCGGAATTACAGCTGTGAGTCACCGCGCCTGACTTTCTTTGAACTTTAGAATACACTACGAGGCTAGGATCTATGTCTCTTTATTTTTGAATCCATACCTAGCACGGTATCTGGTATGAGGAAGAGCTATACATTTTTGCTGAATACAGTTTTAAAGTTTGGTTAAATTTTATGTTTTTACTATTTTAGATGCAGGCTTTATTTCCTCATTTACTTTCTCTTAGTCACCAAAACATGTTTCTATTTCATTTCTAAGACATAAAATTTGAAACACAGCTTGTATGTTATATCAAGAAATTTGTCTACAGCCATACCTTTAATCTTGATTAGTTTTTATCACTTGTTTTATATCTAAAACAGTGCTGTCCAATAGAATTATTGGCTATGATTAAAATGTTCTAATATACGCAGTCTAGTGTGGACCTTGATCTGCTCTAATTTGGCATCATGGTTGGGTGCTCTGTACCAAGAACGTAGTCCCTGGTTTAGTAGGCTGAGCAGGAATGCAGAACCTGTTTGATCAGGAGCTGTGATGGATGCGACTCCTAGTGAGGAAAGTCAGATGCTAGTTCTTTAGGCATAGGGCAATTTTCTCTGACTACACCACACATCCATTCCAGAAATTCACGGAAACTCCTCAGTAGTGGATGGACTGGAAATTGCTTTGGCCTAGTTCAGTTCCCTATGGCCTCAAGTGTGGGATATGTATTTAGTGAGACCACTGAATAACTGGGGTTTTGCTTGTGGTATTTGAGTTGAAGCAAAATAAATTAGATGATGTTCACCTGTTGATATGGTTCGGTTCTGTGTCCCCACCCAAATCTCATCTCGAATTGTAATCCCTGTATGTCAAGGGAGAGAGGTGATTGGATCATGAGGGCAGTTTTCCTCATGTTGTTTTCGTGATAGTGAGTGAGTTCTCAGGAGATCTGATGGTTTTATAAGGGGTTCTTACCCTTTCGTTCTCTCTTTTCCTTCCTGCCACTTTGTGAAGAAGGTGCTTGCTTCCCCTTCGCCTTCCATCATGATTGTGAGTTTCCTAAGGCCTCCCCAGCCATGTGAAACTGTGAGTCAATTAAAACTCTTTCCTTTGTATTACCCAGTCTTGGTAGTATATAGCAGCGTGAAAACAGACTGATACACCTGTCCATCCTATCTTACTTTCTGGCTCAAGGACATTTTAATTCGTTTAATCTTTATTTTTGTTTCCATTT
>NW_016829119.1:0-1421 GCF_001698545.2 Rhinopithecus bieti | reverse complement strand
CGCGCCCGGCCCACTTGGGTTTTTAAAAAGAGATCCTAATTGTTGAAATTCTCCATCTTTTCATCTATCTTTGTCATCAATTTCCCTATTTTCTTTAACGTATTAATGGTAATTTTAAAGTCCCTCTCTGAATCATCTGTGTATCTCTTTCTATTGCCTGTTTAATATTTTGGCTTCAGGTCATTCAGGTTTTTGTTTGTTTGTTTTTTTTTTTTTTTTTTGAGATGGAGTCTTGCTCTGTCACCCAGGCTGGAGTGCAGTGGTGCAATCTCCGCTCACTGCAAGCTCCACCGCCTCCCGGGTTAACGCCATTCTCCTGCCTCAGCCTCCCGAGAAGCTGGGACTACAGGCGCCTGCCACCAAGCCTGGCTAATTTTTTTGTATTTTTAGTAAAGACGGAGTTTCACCGTGTTTGCCAGGATGGTCTCGATCTCCTGACCTCGTGATCCGCCTGCCTCGGCCTCCCAAAGTGCTGGAATTACAGGCGTGAACCACCGCACCCAGCCCAGTTTTTTTTTTTAAAGCATGTCTCATAATTTGGGAGTGGATGCTGTATACCATAGAGGGTTTTTTTTTTTTTGGTGGGGTGGATATATTGTAGAGGGTTTGAATAATGCTATCCTTCTCCAAGGAGGGTTATTTCCTGCTAGAAAACAGGGCTGATCTATTCCAGTTTTGTCCTTATTCCTAGAATGTAACCCATCCCTGGGATGTAGTCCTTATTTCTAGGGCCTGATCTTATGCCCAGAGTGTAGCCCTCGTCGGGTCCAGGGTGTTTTCTGAGATCCCTCCACCTTGTTGGGTCATGGTCCTTTCCCCCCAGGTCCATGTGGCTGACAAAACCTCTGCTTCAGTCTTTAGCAGTTGCTGTTTCCTCCTGGTTGCTTTTGTTTGCCTGTTTTGAGTCTCTCTCTATTTTTATGTAACTTAGGTATCAGCCAGTTATTTGAGGAAGATTTTTATATCGATTATTAAGCTCCTTATTTTTGTTTCCTTCCTTTTCTGGATTTCCCTCCTCACTTCCCAGCCACTTTGGCAGTCCTGAACTCTGACCTCTCTTTCCTTAGCCCTTTCTCTTGAGATGTATTACCCTAATACACAATTTGAAATTTTCCTGAGTGGAAAACACCAGGATGATTGTGGAGCTCTCCTCGTGTCTTTTCCCTCTCCAATGATCATGGCCTCTTAAGTCCTGTCTGTGTTGGTTGTACTCAGTGCCTTCAAATAGGTGCTTTAGATGCCCATTGCTTTTGGAATTCCCAGCCTTCAGAACTGTGAGAAATGTATTTCTTTTCTTTATAAATTACACAGTCTGTGGCATTCTGATATAGCAACACAATATGGATTGTGACAGATGGCCAACAGGCATCTCAGATTTAATTCATCCAGAAAAAAAAAAATTCCTGACCCCCCCACCCTCC
>NW_016829118.1:0-895 GCF_001698545.2 Rhinopithecus bieti | reverse complement strand
ATGCAAAGTTTGGGGTCTCACTTCAGAAGGACTGAATCAGAAACTCTGGGGGTGGCATCCAGCAATCTGTGGTTTAACCAGCCCTCCAGGTGAATCTGATGCCCACTCAAGGAAGAGTGAGAACCACTGTTCTAATCTATAGTCTTCCAAGCGTGTGTGGGAAGATCAAAGAAAAATCGGGTCATGGGGCTTTGCGGAGAACAATCAAACAAATACATAAATCAAGGACTCTATAAGCATAATTTAATAAATAGACTGATGATTGTTTTTAACTTATTTTTCTATTTCCTCCTTAGTTTATACATGCATTTAGAGATAATCTCAGCAATGTCAGCAAGCTTGGTGGCATAGTTCAAGCTGTGAAGGTTCAATAAATAGGTCGGTAAACATTGCAAATCAACACAGCTTTTGATGAAATGTCAAGCAAGACAGAGCTTAGCTATATTCGGCTCAGCTTGAACTCATAAACCATTAACTGGCCTCTGTACTTCCAGGACAGTCTGATGAATAAAATACAGATATAAAATTTTTAAAAATATATAGAGATTAGTAAAAAAGTAATCTGTAAATGAGAAATGACAACCACTTAGTCCAGACCAAATGAGAGAGAAGACTTGGAAAAGGGTAACTCTTCTGACAAATCAAGTTATGGGAAAATTCGAGACCCAAATAGACTTTTGACTTCGGATTGTCTTTATTCCCCAGACATGTTTTTAATTTAATGAGGTGATATTTTATCCTAACTCTTTTAGCTCACCCCGCCAAAAAAAAAAAAAAACTAGCTGTCTTCCTAATGATAGAGAAAATTTGTCCAAGTCAGAAGCTCTTTGGAATTTTAATAAAAGTAACATAATTTAGAAATATACTTTGAATATACAGATTGTATATACTGGCA
>NW_016829117.1:0-1549 GCF_001698545.2 Rhinopithecus bieti | reverse complement strand
TATATATATATATATATATATATAAATTAAGACAGTAAATCTGGAAAATTATCTGATGCTTTGCGAAAAACTAAATAAGAAAACATTTTGAACCAGTGGTTCTCAAACTTCAGAATGCATCAGAATTACCTGGAGGGTACCTTAAAACCCAGCCTGCCAGCACCCACTTGCAATTTCTGTTCCAAAAGGTCTGGCGTAGTGTCTGAGAAGATACGTGTTTAACAAATTCTCACATAATGCTGACCCCGAGAGTCCAGGGACCCACAATGGGGAGCCCCTGCTTTGGATAATCTACATCAAAGTCAACCCGAGGCCTGCAGGACACATGCTGCCCAGGATGGCTTTGAATGTGGCCCAACAAAAATTTGTAAACTTTCCTAAAACATTATGAGGTTTTTTTTGAGACTTTTTAAAATTATTATTTTTTTTAAGTTCATCAGCTGTCATTGGTGTTACTGTATTTTATGTGTGGCCCAAGACAATTCTTCTTCCAGTGTGGCCCAGGGAAGCCAAAAGACTGGACACCCCTGGTTTACATCATTGCCCCTTTATAGCACAGGAAAAATTAAGAGTTTAGTGTATTTATAGACTACACTAACAGTTACATAATGTCAAAATAAGCTAACATAATTTATACAACGAAGCCTTAATTACTCACATTATGCAGATAACCAATATCTGACTTTGCCTTGCCCCTAGGAAATTCCTCTCTAGGGGACAGGAACTGATCTAAGAGCCTGCTATGAATCAGAATCTATCCAACACAGGATGACTTCTGCCCAGGACAGTCAATACTACATCTGTTCACCAAGGTAGACAGAGAAAGTGGCTTCAAGACTTCAGCAACAAAAGTTTACCACTTTGATTTAGACAACAAGAATATAGTTTGAAAATGAACAAGATCTGAGTAAACAAATAAGAGAACTTCAATACCTGTATTTCTGATGATGTAATCCAAAATAACTAATCTTTCAAACTGTGACTGAAATTGTTTTCTAATATTCTCAGGCAAAGGGTCAGCTTCAAATTTCCTAAGCCAATATTCAGCCTCCTTGTAACCTTCAACAAATAACTGAAAGGAACCAATCTATAATTTTAAGAACTATAGTTAGAAAAGAAAGTACAAGAACAAGGGGATTAATATTTATATTTCTCAGCAGTACTGTCAAAAAATACGTCATGTAAACACAATAAGAAAGAAGACTTACCACTAATTTAGATAAGCCACATTTATCAAGAAAACTATTTTTATACACTAATTTTAAATAATCGCATAAAGAATACATAGCAGATAAAAAATGCTTACCCCTAGACTTTCAAGGAGCATAGCAGCTATTTTGGGAAAATTTTAAAAAAGAATAAACATGTATCTCCAATGTGACACTCTGAACAAGAATGCCATTTTCTAAAAATATTCATTAAGATGAATGTAATTATGGAGCCCAAATTTTAAACCTATTCTGCTTATTCAATAACAGTGCAATTTTATCTTACTGAATAAACTTTTCCAGATTCTTTTTTTGACATAAAATACAGTAAATTTTTTTCT
>NW_016829116.1:0-896 GCF_001698545.2 Rhinopithecus bieti | reverse complement strand
AACATACAATAAATTAATATATATGACTTGTATCCCAAACAAGATATACTTTGTATTTGATGACCAGATTCTGGATTGGTTGAAGCTGCCTTGCCAGATTTTTAAAACCAGGTATTAATAAGCGTTTTTCCTGGAATGCTTTTCCTGGCAAATGTAACAAGTGGAAGAGTGGCCTGTGGAGTTGAAATCTGTGTTTTTGTTTTGTTTTGTTTTGTTTTGTTTTGTTTTTTCTTCTTTGGAGATGGAGTCTCGTTCTGTCATCGGGCTGGAGTGGCATGATCTCTGCTCACTGCAACCTCTGCCTCCTGGGTTCAAGCAATTCTCCCACCTCAGCCTCCAGAGTAGCTGGGACTACAGACGCACGCCGCCACGCCTGGCTAATTTTATTTTTTAATTTTTAAAAAAAATTTTAGTAGAGACGGGGTTTCACCGTGTTGCCCAGGCTGGTCTTGAACTCCTGAGCTCAGGCAATCCGCCGGCCTTGGCCTCCCAAAGTGCTAGGATTACAGGCGTGAGCCACCATGCCTGGCACAGATCTGGTTTTATTTTGTTTTTCGCTTCTTTTCATCACTAAAAAATAAGAACTGGATTTTTCTTTTTGAATTGGGAAAGGCAAGTTCAATAGTAAGCGTCGATCTGTGAGCATGTCTCCTCTGTTTTTTTTCTGGGGGGAGTTGGGGATTTGGGAGTCATGTTTTCATGAGTGCCATGATACAGACTTTAATTTTTTGTGTGAGTGGCAGCATTTGGATCTGTCCTGTCTTCTATCCAATTTGAAATCAATGCAGTCTTTTATGAACATATGACTTAAAATAATTCGTTTGGCTCTTAAACCAAGAAACTTTAATCTTTTTTCTATATCTAAGTACTTCTGTACCATATGCATCTAAGATTAA
>NW_016829115.1:0-474 GCF_001698545.2 Rhinopithecus bieti | reverse complement strand
TAGTGAGAGTAGGGACTACTATATAGTCACCAGCATCTGTTGTTTCTTGACTTTAAAAACTGCCATTCTGACTGGTGTGAAATGGTATCTCATTGTGGTTTTGATTTGCATTTCTCTAATGGTCAATGATGTTGAGGTTTTTTTTCATGTCTGTTGGCCACATAAGTGTCTTTTTTTTTTTTTTTGTAAATTTGTTTAATTTCCTTGTAGAATCTGGATATTAGACCTTTGTCAGATGGATAGATTGAAAATTTTCTCCCATTCTGTAGGATGTCTGTTCACTCCAATGACAGTTTTGTTTGTTTGTTTGTTTTGTTTTTTTCTGTGTAGAAGGTCTTTAGTTTAATTAGATCCCATTTGTCAATTTTTGTTTTTGTTGCAATTGCTTTTGACATTTTCATCATGAAATTTTTTCCCAGGCCTATGTCCTGAATAATATTGCCTAGATTTTCTTTTAGGGCTTTTTATAGTTTT
>NW_016829114.1:0-381 GCF_001698545.2 Rhinopithecus bieti | reverse complement strand
CTCATAAAGTATCTTTCTAGATCTTATATTAGAATATTTCCCTTTCACCATAAGATTCAACATGCTCTGAAATATCCCATTGCAGATTCCAAGGAAAGAGTGTTAGCAAACTGCCCCATGTAGAGAACACTGTAACACTCTGAGACAAATTTATACATCACAAAGCAGTTTCTCAGAAAGCTTCTTTCTAGTTTTTATCTGAGGATGTTTCCTTTTTCAGCAAAGGACTCAATGTGCTCCAAAATCCCTTTGCCGGTTCCACAAAAGGGTGTCAGGGTACTGCTCCATAAAAAGAAAGGTGCAGCTCTGTTAGATGAATTCACACATCACAAAGAAGTTTCTCAGGAAGCTTCTTTCTCGTTTTAATCTTAGGATATTTCC
>NW_016829113.1:0-380 GCF_001698545.2 Rhinopithecus bieti | reverse complement strand
GCATTGAAGACTTTGACGACTAAGGAAAACACTCAGGTAAAACTAGAAAAAACCTTCCTAAAAAGTTCTTCTTGATGTGTGAATTCATCTCACCATGTTCCACCTTTTTTTTCAGGGATCTGTTTGTTAACACTGTTTTTGTGGAACCAGTAAAGGGATATTTGGGAGTGCACTGGGGCCTAAAGTGAAAAAGGCAATATATTCAAATAAAAATTAGAAAGAAGCTTTCTGAGAAACTGTTTTGTGATGTGTGAATTCATCTCACAGGGCTATGCCGTTCTTTTCATTGAGCAGTTTGATAACACCTTTTCATGGAATCTGCAAAAGGATATTTTGGAGTGAATTGAGGCCTATGGTGACAAAGGAATTATCCTCAGATG
>NW_016829112.1:0-539 GCF_001698545.2 Rhinopithecus bieti | reverse complement strand
TTCCTTCCTTTCTTCGTTTCCTGGTTCTTTCCTTTCTTCTTTTCCTGGTTCCTTCCTTTCTTCGTTTCCTGGTTCCTTCCTTTCTTCGTTTCCTGGTTCCTTCCTTTCTTTCCTGGTTTCTTCCTTTCCTGGTTTCTTCCTTTCTTCTTTTCCTGGTTCCTTCCTTTCTTCCTTTCCTGGTTCCTTCCTTCCTTCCTTCCTTCCTTCCTTCCTTTCCTGGTTCCTTCCTTTTTTCTTTTCCTGGTTCCTTCCTTCCTTCCTTCCTTCCTTCCTTCCTTCCTTCCTTCCTTTCCTGGTTCCTTTCTTCCTTTCCTGGTTCCTTCCTTTCTTCCTTTCCTGGTTCCTTCCTTTCTTCGTTTCCTGGTTCTTTCCTTTCTTCTTTCCTTCCTTCCTTCCTTTCCTGGTTCCTTCCTTTTCTCTTTTCCTGGTTCCTCACTTCCTTCCTTCCTTCCTTCCTTACTTCCTTCCTTCCTTCCTTTCCTGGTTCCTTTCTTCCTTTCCTGGTTCCTTCCTTTCTTCCTTTCCTGGTTCCTTCCTTT
>NW_016829111.1:0-9956 GCF_001698545.2 Rhinopithecus bieti | reverse complement strand
CCCTGTGTTTTAGCGATCTATCTATCTATCTATCTATCTATCTATCTATCTATCTATATCTATCTATCTGTCTATCGTCCCACTTTCCTCCCTGACTTCTGCAGTAGATGGAGTTCCTAGAGGTCTGGGATCTGCTCTGGTTTCGTCTTTATTCTTGTCTTTGTAAGTCTCTACATTCCTGGTGCTTATTACAGTATCTGGCCCATAATTCATTCGTAGCAAAACTCCTTAAATTTTATTATAACATCAAGATGGAAAGTTGTAAAATTGTACCTTAGCTANCTATCTATCTATCTATCTATCTATCTATCTATCTATCTATCGCCCCACTTTCCTCCCTGACTTTCCTAGAGGTCTGGGATCTGCTCCGGTTTCGTCTTTATTCTTGTCTTTGTAAGTCTCTACATTCCTGGTGCTTATTACAGTATCTGGCCCATAATTCATTCGTAGCAAAATTCCTTAAATTTTATTATAACATCAAGATGGAAAGTTGTAAAATTGTACCTTAGCTAGTGCAAACACAAAACAAAACAGCACTTCACTCAGCTAACGGTGGTGTGATTCCACATCAGTCCCCATTTTACACAGGAAGGGAGTTGCTAATTTAACAAGATTTCATGGCCAGTAAAATATTTATGATTCCTTTAGTGTTCAGTGCATTTATCTTATAGTTATTATTGTAAAAAATTGTATTTTATTTATTTTCTTTTTTTGGAGAGCATCTGGGGAGTTGTGAATCATGGAATCTCAGGGTTTGTACTTGGCTAGATTGTAATGGACACATAGAGAGGAGCAACCTTCACTGGGCTTTGCAGAGGGCAGAGGGTGGGAGGAGGAATAGTATCAGAAAAAAATAACTAATGAATACTTAGGCTTAATACCTGGCTGATGAAATAATCTGTACAACAAACCTCCATGACATAAATTTACCTTTGTAACAAGCCTGCACACATACTCCTCAACTTAAAGTAAAACTAAAAAAAAATAATAATAATCATTTGGTAGAAGGGAACACTGAAGCCATGTGAATCGGAAGGGCCACTCTTAATTGCTTATTTTCACTGCTAATGCCTCCCTTCACTCTGGAAATCTTCTAGAGGTCTTGTACTAAGGAGAGCGTGCTGAGGTTTCCCAAGCTCTACAAAATCACCCAGAATGCTAAAGACTTCAACACAAGGGTAAACAGGGTTGATCTCAAAATTGTCACCTCAAAAAGAATTGTCACCTCAAAAAGACCCTGCCTTCTGCTGTTCAATTCTGGTCATCTGCCTATGAGATATCTGAAGCTTGAAAGAGAACACTTGAAAAGCACTGAGACCGTGACTTCCACCCCAGCACACACAGTCAGCCAAGTAGGTTAGCAATTTCTTCTCTGGTGATGAGTTCACACCACATGGGGTGTATTCTCCAGTTCCAGTGTATTGACTCCTTCCTGCTTCTCCCCATCAGCTCCTGAGATCAATGTGGGCAGCAGCCCCCATGGCTCAAGTTCAAGATCCGCTGTCAAAGACTTTTTTTAGGTGGTCACGCAGCCCTGAGTGGAGACCTGATGGGAGCATGCCTAACTGTTGCTGGGTTTGTCATTTTAAATAAAATATTTCTTTAGCTAGTGAGTAAAATTGGCTATATAGGAACTCAGGGATCACATGAGTCACTTTTTTTTTTTTTAATGGAACAGAGAATCAGCAAAGAGACCACAAAAGGTTTAGGTAATTATCAGAAGACCGTGAAGATGCTGAGTTGGGTGTTGAATTTCTCACATAGAGGGGTCTGTCACATAGATGCCCGTCACAGCTGAAAGTGGCAGAGTGGTTGGGTGACCCTACCCAAAGGAAAGATAGATGTGTTCCTGGCCAGCGCAGGGGTGAGATGTGAGCACAGCTGCATGGCCATGCTGCTGTCTTGGGTCTTTGTCAGAGGGAATTCAGAAGTTTAGACAGAGGTCATTGCCCAGATCAGTCCCAGTGCTACGTGATGCTAGTGGTCATGACTTGCAAGGGTGGTTCCTGGGCCGTCAGTGAGAATAACACAGGGAGTTCCCTCTCTAGGTCTCAGTGAGAGAACAGTCTCTGAGGCTCTGGTTTCTGAGCCAAATATTCTTGATGGGCATCCTTCACAGCTGCCCTCTTCTGGGAAGGCTTGCTAGTCACATTCAAGGCTGGGAACAAAGAGAAGAGATCCTTATTGTTTCTATTGTCTCCCATATCTAATGATACTTAAGTGACTAATCTTATTAGTCCTTGTTGACTGTGATTCTATTAATGGCAAAATATGACCCATTTTCACTGGATTATTTACAGAAATCCATTTTCTACAGCATTTGAATTCTAAGGCTGTTTTAGGTGAGAAATAAACAAGTAGAGCTAAGAATGCCTGGAAATCTGAGGCACTTTGATTTTTTTTTTTTTTTTTTTGTAGCGAGATCAGGGATGGTCCAAAATAAATATTTAAAATAGAGGATATTCCATTGTGTTATAATAACATTTTTCATAATTATTTGTTTCACCACTACTGAGGATCAAACTATATAATTCCCAGAACAACTTGTAAATTTTTAAATAAATTTAATCTGGGCTTTAATAGTTCTGTCATTGCAGTGACAAAACTAATAATGAAACTTAAGTGGGGATATTCAGGGCAAGTGTGGTAAACTGAGTAGATCAAGACTTAAAGGGTGGAAGATGGGAACATTTAAGAAGGCAGCTGAAAACTAAATTGTACAGGTTTTAAGCGTGAGGTTAAGAAATTGGGACTTAATTGCTTGAGCATTGAAGGGTCAAAATAGAATTTAGATTAAAAAAATGTTTATGATCAGACCATTTTGGGAAAATGAATCAAATGTGTCTTTTAACGTGAGTGGTAGAAGGAAAACTACTGGCAGAGATTCCAGAGGAGAGTTTAGGGAGAATTAAACCCAAGAATGGGAATGTGTTTGGAGAGGAGGGAACATGTTTTGAGGGGAGCTTCTTTGTTCATCAAGATTGTGGCATATCTATGACATAAGAGACTCTGAGAGCACAGTGGATATAGATGTTAACACACCAGACCCTGCCTCTCTTGCCCTCGGAGCTTACCTAAGGTCAGAGTTGATGGTCAAAAATTGTGTACATATTGCTTATTTACCAATGTGATGAGTCCTGTGGTCTGTGGGTAGAGCATAATTGTCATTTAAAAGAATTCATTCTCCTCACTCCCAAAAAGGCATAGAAACATGGCACCAATTTGAGACAAACTGGGGTTCTGCCAAAGCCAAGGGACCCTTGTCTAACAGAGGGACACCTTCAGGCCTCTTCCCTTTCCCCAAGTGCTGCCT
Organism: Rhinopithecus bieti; assembly: GCF_001698545.2. NCBI lineage: Eukaryota > Metazoa > Chordata > Mammalia > Primates > Cercopithecidae > Rhinopithecus > Rhinopithecus bieti. The sequence goes on along the minus strand of NW_016829111.1, from coordinate 6,643 downwards.
GAAGCTGTCCTTTAGATGCCTGCCCACACCCTGAGCCCCACATGAGTTTTGTTTGACCAAAAACTAAAGTCATGAGAGTGGCTTCATTTCTTCCTTTGATACTGTGTGGATCACATCACAAAGACAGGAAATTTTACCAGAAAATTTTCTCCACCATCCATGCAGAGAGCCTCAAGTATAAATCAGTAATGTTCATGATGGACAAAGCAACATGATTATTTGGAAGAAATATTTTTGAAAATGTATGGGTACGTTGTTCATTTGCTAGAATGCTTCCAATAATTTCACTTTGCTTATTTTAATGTGACTTTGGAGATTTTCAAAGTGGTCCTTTGCTGATGGAGTTTGTGTTAATTCATTTTAAGTTTCAAAATAAATTTTTCCACTCAAGCAATTCAGGGAATCAAATTTGTTTCAACCATCACAGCCATATGCATACTCCCATGGTTGCTCCTAGCCTTTGATCTAAAACCTGATTTGAGGTTAAGACTAGCATGTCACCTTTACAGGAACCCAAGTCCATTAAGAGCCCCAGTGTCAGGCCACACTCAAGTTTTCTCGTCCTGCATCCAGTCAGCATAGTTGAGCAACCCTCCTTGAAGTGTAATGTGGTTATTGGCAGGAGAATGAAAAATCAGTTTTGATTTTAAATTGTTCTTGTTGAAATTTTAGAGGGAGGTGATGGAAAAGAGAATATACGTGCCATAAAATAATGACTCCTGAAAACATTTGTTCTTGATTCCCCAGAGTCCATACCCTGGAAACAGATTCCTCGTCATTTAAGAATACCATATGGTTGCTTATATATGGGCATGAATTAAACAACTGGGCCTTTCAACATTTTTGGAAAAGGCTATTTCACACTTTTAAAATAAATGTGCTCCTATAAGATCAGGTATGTTTTATGTACTAAAATAACAGTGCACAGGTATAAAATAAAACTTAACGGTACCTCTCTCTGCTCCTGGCATTGTTGGTTCATATTAGCTTAAAGTATTTCTGACCTATATCCAATTACTGTAAACTTGGGTGTTTCATATTATGCAAATCCTAATGACTTACCTGGTTTCCTATTAAGTTAAATTTGGGCAAGATTACCAGTGTTCTCTGAGACTGCAACTTTTAAAATTCAATTATTCACTCATGTTTTACAAAGAAGAGTGTGTTCTTTATGCCAGGGTCTTCCTGAGTTCTTGAACACAGTAGTGTGCATAAAAGAGAAATTTCCAACCTCATGGAACTTACACATAGAGAAAGCAAATCTTGAACAAGAAGTATTACCAAAGCCAAAGGTCAAGGTCAGATGGAATGTATTCCAAGGAAAACTAACCTGGTATTTCATTCAGCTGCACTACCTATGAATGTACACTTGTATAAGGCCTGCCTTTTATAAAGCACCCTCTAGTACTTATGCTACTTATAAGGACTATACTAGTACTTATACTACTCTTTATGGGAGGAAAAAATAAATTTTCTACTCATGAATTCATGGTGTTGGAGGCAGAAAGACTAGTTTTAATTCTACTACAGGCACTATAGGTATGAGCAAGTTAAGTTCTAAATGTTTGTAAATTAGAAACTTAGAATACATCTTCACTCTTGACGTAGTCTAGACGTCACTAGTTGAGGTGCACCTCCTCTGAGTCCCTGGAGTCTTGAGAGACTCATAGAGAGTGAGGTAGGGGAGGGAGCTGGCTCAGTTAATGTTCTGGGATGCAGGCTGTTCTGAAACAGTGCTGCTGGAAGTTCTTGAAGCAACGGTGGAGAGCGGAAAAGCAGGATAAACTTGGCATCTGCTCTCCGACCAAAATGTCTTGACAGATGCATTGGTGTCAAGGCAATGATGCCACTTCTAACTTAATTCTCCCTCCTGGGCCCTGTGTGAAGGACATGCCTGAGATGTTCACTTCAGCTGCTCCACTGATTCTTGTTGCATCAAAAACATACATGAAAATTCATTCCATCTGTTTTCATGATTGTTTAACGCTGTCTCTTCTGAAAACTATGCTATTACTTTGTCTTGAAATTATGCCTTTGTCAGAGTCATTCCAAATACATTTTGTGGTTTAGCTGGATGATGATTTAATGTTTTCAATGAGATTTAATGGAAAATAAAAACAAAGATGATGCTGTCTTTATAAATGGCATCAACCTAGCTCTTTAGAATATTGTGAAAATAGTTCCTTGATCATTTTGTCTGGTTAGAAAATAAGGTATGCTTTTCTTATAAATTGTGGATTTTCCCACAAATATTTTCAAAGAGATTTTTGCAGGCAACATTTTGGGACTGTTACTACTAAGGGAGGACCTGTGTGGTTTCTCCCAGTTGTTCACAGAAGTCTGGCTTAGTGACTGTTTCCAGACCTCAGTTGGCTAATCCTATATTATATCGATTCCTGGACCCAACCAGGTTTTGCGAATCACAAGAGTCTGGAAGAATAGACTCACTGCGGATAGACCCTGGAGCCATAATATTGAAATGCCTCTAAGAGGGTTGCTGCCTGTCTGGGACAGGGTTTCTATCTCTCTCATTTTATTACACTTTTCATGTGTATAATAAGCACTATCATAATATTAGGTTTTACGTCACATGCAATCACAGATTATTCTAAATATTATTCAGTATTTTATCAGACCAACCAGATGGGAAATTTATTCTACTTTTTTTTCCTTGTGCAAATCATCCCCTGGATTTTGGGACAGGTAATGCCCTTTTCTCTCAGCTCAGCCCTCACTCAAGAATGGATCTGATCCTGGGTTTGCAAAAGGCTAACTGATCTCAGTCTAGTTCTAGTAAATGCCAGCTGTTCTGATGCCATGGTCAGGCTTATCCTTCTTACCTTTTCCCTTGCTCTTTAAGCCTTTGTGTACTAATGATGGGTATCTGCTAAGAAGAGCTTGGCTCCTTGCTGGTTAAGATAGGAGAACACAGGTTTGGTGAGGTCAGACCTCTCCATATGCACTTTGCATGGATTTCTCTAATAGAGATTTCTCTAATAGAGCATCATGTATTTGACCCCTGCTGACGTCACCACGTTAGTCTCACCCCATCTTATCAGGTCACCTTTCCACCTTAAGTTCACCTCCATGCCAAACGCAAGCTGATTACTTTTTTGTCTGAAATGGTCCTTTCTCCCCTTAACTGCCTGGTCACTCCAAATACCCATGTCTACTTCCCATACTACTTTTTTCTGAGATAATGCTGTCACCATGGTTTGCACAGATGGTGGATAAATACTGTTCTGAAGGCTGGCTTGGGGGATCCAACTACTTCAGGTTTGGGTTTTCTACTTTTGAAATGTATTTGATGTTTTAGATATATGAACAAAATGAAGACAACAAAATGACAAGGAAGAGTCTCAGGAGTGGTATAATTGTAACAGAGCTGTTAAGATTAAGCAAAGTGTGGAAGGAATATTTTGTCAGCAACTTGCTTTAAGAATAAACTGGACAATTGAATGGGGCTTTTCCAGCCTGAAGTATCAGCAAGCTACAGCTTATAAATGCCTTCATCCACAAATGCTTTCTTAGGACCTCTTTCCTCCAGGAGTAGCTTATTGACAGGTTTTAAAAAGAAATGACATGCAGAAATGCTTGCCTATAAAACAGTTTAAATAGAACGATCTAGCCCCTAATGACTGTGACTTCTTTGAAGAATGCTATCTTTAGAGGTTCCTGGTGAGTCCCAAAATCTCACTTTGGTTTGGGAGTTTCTCCTCCAAGGGAATAAACTATTTCCAGATGGCATTGGCTTTGACTGGGGCAGAGATATTCTTTCTTAAACTAAAAACTAAAATGCAATGTTGAGTTTTCTCTCCTCCAAAACTCCTCCAAAACGATGAACTATAATATTAGGTTTTTTTTCCATTAAATTGTAATGCTCAAATTACCTTACATGTAAACATTTTATCAAATGCCAGTATCATGACGAGTTAGGAATTAATGCATTGTCAAACTCTAGAAGCTACAGTTAGAAAACATTCGTTAGATTGATCTGTTTCTGCTGTTCTGCCAAATTGGCAGCATCCTGTTCCACAGTCTTAAGGGCCTTTCCCCATGTGGGTGTTCTCTTCATAGGCTAACATTCACTTCAGTCCTAAAGTGATCAAAGAGTTGTCCCTTGTAAAGGCCATCCAGATTTGTGAATTGCATCACTTTGTGCTAATGCTTCACACTGTTTATAATCTTCTCTTTTAAAAACAATTTTTTAGAGAATGGGGCTGACTCTCTTACCCAGGCTGGAGTGCAGTGGCACAACCATAGCTCACTGTGTCCTTAAACCCTTAGGCTCAAGTGATCCTCCTTTCTGAGCCTCCTGAATACCTGAGACTACAGGTGTACACACCATGCCTGACTTTCTCACACTTCTCTCTCCTGATTGTGTAGAGGATTACTTCCCACCCTGTTGTCTCCTTAGCTTGACTGGGTGGAAGAGACCTCCCTGTGTTAAACATTTCAGAGTGTGTTTTCTGTATTTTTTCCAACCCCTACTTTTTCTTTTTCCTGAGAAAGTGGTTCTCAGCTACTTGATTTTTGCCCCCGGGAGACATCTGGCAATGTCTGGAGATATTTTGGGTTGTCACAATTAGGATGGGTGTCACTGGAATCTAGTGGGTAAAGGCTAGGGGTGCTGCCAAACAGTCTGCAATGCACAAAACAGCCCCCAAACAAATAATTATCTGAACAGAAGTATCCACAGTGCCAAGACGAAAAAACTATGAACTAATGAAATGGCCACAATCTACTTTAATAAAAGATCAATTCTCAAGGGGCTCCTGCTACTTCATTAAATTGTTCACTTTATGTATTTTCTTATGTGGTGCAGACATTTTGGCATGAATCTATTTTTCTGCCCACCACAATTCTCTCCTACAAATTTTCTATTAGGTGTCAGTTTTTCAAATGAGCAAGCACTTCTTTTTTTTTTTTTTTTTTTTTAGATGGAGTCTTGCTCTGTTGCCCAGGTTAGAGTGCAGTGGCACGATCTCAGCTCGCTGCCAGCTCCACTCCTGGGTTCATGCCATTCTCCTGCCTCAGCCTCCTGAGTAGCTGGGACTACAGGCACCCACCACCATGCCCGGCGAATTTTTTATATTTTTAGTAGAGACGGGTTTCACCATGTTAGCCAGGATGGTCTCAATCTCTTGACCTTATGATCCGCCCGCCTCGGCCTCCCAAAGTGCTGGTATTACAGACGTGAGCCATCGCGCGCAGCTGCAAGCACTTCTTAGTCTAATAATTTCTTTTCTCTGAAGTTGTCTTTTTTAGTCTTTGGAGTCCATTTTTCTAACCCAGTTCATGAATATAAACTCATTTATAAAATTTACAGTTTTTTTTTTTACTAACTAGGTGACCTTGGACGTATTTGACTTCTCTTTTCTGTACCTCATCTGGAATATGCACTTAATTACATTGTTTCAAATACTTGTTAAAGTATTAAAGGCACTAATATATGTAAGGTGCTTAAAAATGTGCCTGTCATATATAAGTGCTTATCTAAGATGTTTTTTCAACATGGAATGTCTTATAATATCTAATAATTTTGTTTATTATGTGTACATCCATTAAATATGAAACACATTGTCCTTTTACACAAATGCTTTGTATGTTTAATTTCTTTTAATCCGAGAGTCAACCAGCATTAGAAATATTGGTATTAGAAGGAAACTCAAAAACTTGTTGAACCATAACTGCAAAATTTGATTTTCAGCTTAGTCTCTCACAACTTCTAAATTTTTCATGCAACCAAAGTTTTCTGTAGGCTTCCTTAGGGCAAATGCAAGTGGAGAGCTAAGGCACATGTTTCCACCTTCAAAATAATTTCAACTTCTATCACTTCTTACCATCTCCATCATAGACACTCTGGCCCTGCATTTTCTGAAAGAACTTTCTGTGAGGATAAAAATGTGCTGTATCTGTGTTGTCCAATACAATAGCTAGCCACTAGCCACATGTGGCTATTGCATATTTAAAGTGACTGAAGAATCAAAATTTTAACAATAGCTTTATTGAGATACAACATATAACATACAATTTATCTATTTAAAGTGTACAATTCTATTTTTTTTTAACATATTCACAGAATTTTACAACCATTACCACAATCCATTATAGAACACTTTTATCACCTCTAAAAGAAACCCTATATTCATTAGCAGTCACTCTCTATTTCCCCCCAAGTAGCTCTGGAAACCATTGCTCTGCTTTTTGTCTCTATAGATGTGAACATTTCTGGACATTTAATAGAGATAGAATCATACAATATGTGACCTTTGGTATCTGGCTTCTTCATTTATTATAGGGTTTTCAAGGTGCATTCATGTTGTAGCCTGTATCAGCACTTCATTAATGTTTATTGCCTAATAAGTTTGTATTATAGTGATACAACACATTTTGCTTGCCAATTCACAGTTGATGGACATTTGGGTTATGAACAGGCTACTGTGAATAATGAAAAATGCTATGTATTAGTTTAGGCTATTATGAATAATTATGATAATGCTGGTATAACATTTAGGTACAAGCTTTTGTATGTTTCATTCATAAGTTTCATTTCTCTTGGGTATGTACCTAGGATTGGAATTGCTAGGTCAAAAGCTACCTATGCATAACCCTTTCAGCAACCACCTCACAGTGTTCCACA
>NW_016829110.1:0-384 GCF_001698545.2 Rhinopithecus bieti | reverse complement strand
ACCATCATCACCATCACCACCATCACCATCATCACCATCACCACCATCACCATCATCACCATCACCATCATCACCATCACCATCATCATCCCCATCATCACCATCACCATCATCACCATCACCATCATCACCATCACCATCACCACCATCACCACCATCACCATCACCACCATCACCACCATCATCACCATCACCATCATCACCATCACCATCATCACCATCATCACCATCACCACCATCACCATCATCACCATCACCACCATCACCATCATCACCATCACCACCATCACCATCACCACCATCACCACCATCACCATCACCATCATCACCATCACCATCATCACCATCACCACCATCACCATCACCACCATCACCATCATCACC
>NW_016829109.1:0-1425 GCF_001698545.2 Rhinopithecus bieti | reverse complement strand
TTATTTATTTATTTATTTATTTATTTATTTATTTATGAAAATGAGCAGAAGGCACTAGTGTATAGGGAAATTAGAGATAGTCAGTGGAGAAGCCCATATTAAAAAAAAAAAAAAAGTCTCAGGATTCTAAGGCCACCAGGCATGGAAAGGACAGAGAAGCATTAAGAGACACGGAAGTAGAACTAGAAGAATGTTCCATAAACCAAACTGTCACATGAATACATTTATCTGCAAGGGAGGCTGGTGAATCTCCTCTTTGTCTTCATTGTTATGAATTTAACTACATTGTGGATTTATTAATAAGAGTCATCCAGAGAAACAAGGCCAATAAAACATTTGTATCTATATTTCTATCTAGATAGAGAGAGAAAGGGAGACAGAGAGAGGATTATCAGGGCGAGGAAGTCCCACAGACTGCCTTTTGCAAACTGGTGATCTAGGAAAGCTGGTGCTAAAATTCAGTCCAAGTCCAAAGGCCTAAGAACTAGGAGATCTAATGTGTGAATACCAGTCAGGGGGCAAAGATGAGACGCGGTGTTCCAACTCCAGAAGGTAGGCAGGAAGCAAAAAAGGGTGAATTCCTCTTCCCTCTGCCTTTTGTTCTATTTTTGCCCTCAAGGAATTGAATGACACTCACCTGCATTGAAGGAGAAAAACGTACTTTACTGGGTCCAATCCAAATGTGAATCTCATCTGGAAACCTTCCCACGGATACATACAGAATTACTGTTTAATATGGGCACTCCATGACCAGTAAGGCTGATGCATAAAATTCACCATCACAGTAGGGTTTATTTTATTAAGGAGAAAGAAAAAAAATAATGAAAGACAATTGGCATTCCTGGTCACAATGACTAATGTGCATACCTAGGTGTGCTTGTGGTTTTGTCATAGGCACGTTCTTCAGTCTTGGGGATCATGAAAAATAAAAGAAGAGGGTGGAGAAGGAGGGGGAAGAGGGTTAGCCACCTTGATTATTCTGGTATTAAGTAGGAAACTGAGCTGCAATGCACCTGGTAGGAGGGGAAGTTGAGCTGCTTTACTTCATTTCCTGACCTGTGTGTACGTGCCCTGTTTGCTATGCAGAGTAAGGACCCAATTTGGTGTACATATTCTATAGAGAGAGACTGTCTCCTCATTTCAATTGTCTCCCTCCGTCTCTCAACTCTCTACGGATTTTGACTCCAAAGCTTACTTGGCATTAGGAAGACCTTACTTCTCAATTCCACCTCCTCCTTGCCCCCATTAAAAATGTTCCCACTTTCTCTGGTGCTTTCCTATAATCATTAGATTTTTCACCTAAAACAATCTTTATGTTTTGCCCAACTTTGTATTCCCTAGATGCCTCTTTAGATGTGATATTTAAATACCTCTTTATTTGAAAGTTAAGGAAGAGATGGTTTGCGTCCTTTGTAGGGACATGGA
>NW_016829108.1:0-1462 GCF_001698545.2 Rhinopithecus bieti | reverse complement strand
TTTCTTCATCTGATTCAGCAAATGCTGTCTTAAACCAATAAATCAACATTATAGAGATGGGTTAAGGATTAAATAATAAATAATACATTTATAAATACTGGAAGAACTATATATGAATATGTATATAAAACCGTATATCCTTTCTGGGGAAGGGTTTTCTGATATGGCAACTAAGAAAAATATGGAAATATTTGTCTATTATACAACTGTATACTATTAAAGTAAAAATATCTGTGGGGCTAAAAAGGCCATGAATAATGATAAGAGACAAATGGCCACCCTGGATCAATATTAATCATGGCCAGGGAAACAGAGTCACATAATACAACCTTGAACTATGGCGACCAGATTGCCTGTATGAAAGGGGTAAGGGCCCAGAAAAGAGAGAATCTGAAGACCAGCACCTGTCCCAAGAACAATCTACTGCAAACGCCACAGTAATTGTAAAGAGTGAACATTTATTTCAGATTCTGGCAATATCTTGAGTATCATTCCTAATTTTAATATTGATGCAAGTTTTCATATTTTCTCTTCATTAGGGTATATATTGCAAGAAATTGAGAAAATACACTTTCGGCATCTGGCTATAACTCATTTTTTGAAAAACAGAAAGGCATAATTTATTTTTTTTAATTGAGACAGGGTCTCATTCTGTCACCTAGCCTGGAGTGCAATCACAGCTCACTGCAGTCTTGATCTCCTGGGTTCAAGCTATCCTCCTGCCTCAGCCTCCAGAGTAGCTGAGACTACAGGTGCACATCACCATGCCAGGCTAATTTATTTTTTATTTTTTTATTAGAGATGAGGTTTTGCTGTGTTTCGCAAGCTGGTCTCAAACTCCTGGGCTCAGGTGACCCTCCTGCGTTGGCTTCCCAAAGTGCTGGGATTACAGGTGTGAGCCACTGTGCCTGGCCTATTATTTATTTTTACCAACGTTATATACATAAGCACATATAATCAAAAACATTATTGCTATTATTATTTTGAACAAATGATTATCCGTTAGATCAATTAAGTCTAAGAAAAGTAAAAGATTTTATTTTGCCTTAATTTACTCATTCTCTGGTGCATTTCCTTTCTTTGTGTAGATCCTGGTTTCTGACCTCGATTATTCTCTTTCTTGCTAAAGAACTTCTTTTAATGTTTCTTTCAAGGCAGGCCTACCAGCAACAATTTCCCTCATTTTTTTGTTTGTATGAGAAAGCCTTTATTTCTCCCTCTTTTTTGAAGGATAATTTTACAGGGCATAGAATTTTAAGTTGGTAGGTTTTTTTTCCCTCACCATGTTTAGTATTTGATTCCACTGTCTTCTTATTTACTTGGTTTCCATGGAGAAGTCAGCTGTAATTCTTAACTCTCCTCCTCTATAGGTAAGGTGTTTCTTTCCTCTGTCTTCTTTTCAGGATTTTTTTCTTTATCTTTAGTTTTCTGAAGCTTGAAAATGATATGTCCTAGGTGTCTA
>NW_016829107.1:0-1718 GCF_001698545.2 Rhinopithecus bieti | reverse complement strand
TTTATTTTTTTGAGACAGTGAGTTGCCCAGGCTGGAGTGCAGTGGTGCCATCTAGGCCTACTGCAAGCTCCACCCCCTGTGTTTACTTAATGCTATTCTCCTACCTCAGCCACGTGAGTAGCTGGGACTACAGACGTCCGCCACCACGCCCGGCTAATTTTTTTGTATATTTAGTAGAGACGGGGTTTCACTGTGTTAGCCAGGATGGTCTCGATCTCCTGACCTCGTGATCCGCCCACCTCGGCCTCCCAAAGTGCTGGGATTACAGGCGTGAGCCACTGCACCTAGCCTAGAGCGTTTAATTGAATGGTTGGCATTTGATTGTAACCCAGTAAACCAGAGTGGGTTTTACCTGGCAGTGTATTTTCTGCTGCCGAACCTTGATATATAATATAGTTACATTTAGGGAAGAATCTTGCAGCAGAAATTTGTAATTGAAAGGGTTTACCAGAGAAGAGAGTTAGTTGACTACCTTGACCAAATAGTAAAAGAAAATTTTAGATATAGAAAGCAGATCTTGGCCAGGTGCTGTGGCTCAGGCCTGTAATTCCAACACTTGGGGGCTGAGGTGGGTGGATTGCTTGAGCTCAGGAGTTCAAGACCACCCTGAGTAACATGGCAAAACCACATCTCTACAAAAATCAGCCAGTTGTGATCGTTTATGTTTGTAGTCCCAACTACTCCAGAGGAGGCTGAAGTAGGAGGATCACTTGAGCCTGGGAACCTGAGGCTGCACTGAGCCACGATCGTGCTATTGTACGCCACCCTGGGCAACAGAGTGGGAGACCTTGTCTGTAAAAAAAAGAGACAAAAAAAGTAGAACTTAATACATGCATATTGGACTAAAGAGAAGAAAAGAAATGGTTTATTCAGATGATATACCTGAACAGTGTGAAGGGAGAAAAGGGGTAAAATGAAGCAGTATAAAGAAGAAAGGTTGATTTAGAGTTGGTGAAATGGAAGAGAATGTGACTAGTTGAATTCCAGAAAGATGTGATTTCTTATCCCACTTTCTATCCATGTTGTATAGATAAATCTTAAGGCTCCAGTTTTTACAAGTGTAAAATGAGAAGGTACAGGACTAAAGGTTTCTGGGTCCCTGTGGTTTTAAGTCTATAAATATGAAAAAGAACTAACAGTCCAGTGGGAGAGAAATAATATGATTAATAAAGGGAAGGCGTTTTTAAATGATAGTTTTATTGAAATAATACTAGTATACAATTTATGTATTTAAAGTGTGCACTTCCCTGTTTTTTTAATATATTCAAAGTTTTGCAACCATGTCCACAATTTTAGAATATTTAAATCACCCCAAAAATCACCCCCCTACCTTAGCAGTCAGCTGCTGTTTTCCTGGAAGTTGTGTATCTCTAGGCAACCACTAATTTACTTTCTTTCTCTAAGGATTTTCCTGTCCTGGACATTTCATGTATATGGAATCATATAATGTGGCCTTTAGTGACTGGATTTTTTCACTCAGCAGAATGTTTTTAAGGTGCATCAATGCGCTAGCACATATCAGAACTTCATTTCTTTTTATTTATAGATATTACCTCATTCAGTTTATCCATTCATCTGTTAAAGACATTTGGATTATTTCCTTTTTTTTAGCTGTTTAAATAATGCTATGAACATTCACGCACAAGTTATTGTGTGGACATGTTCTTATTTCTCTTGTGTATATACTTGGGAATGGAATTGCTAAGTCATATTTAACC
>NW_016829106.1:0-380 GCF_001698545.2 Rhinopithecus bieti | reverse complement strand
TCTGCAATGGGATATTTCAGAGCGCATTGAATCTTATAGTGAAAAGGAAATATCCTAATATGAAAACTAGAAAGATACTTTCTGAGAAACTGATTTGTGATGTGTTAATTCATCTCACAGAGTTACATGATTCTTTTCATGTATCAGTTTTGTAGCACTGGTTTTCAGGAATCTGAGACGGGATATTTTGAAGTACATTGAAGCCTAGGGTGGCAAAGGAAATATCCTCAGATAAAACTATAAAGAAGCTGTCTGAGAAAGTTCTTCTGATATGTGTATTCATCTCACAGACTTACACCTTTCTTTTCATGGAGCAGTTTTCTAACACTTTTTTCTGGAATCTGCAAATGGATATTTGGGAGTGCTTTGATGCGTATAGT
>NW_016829105.1:0-895 GCF_001698545.2 Rhinopithecus bieti | reverse complement strand
TCGCATCGTATCCTGATGATCTTTTCTAATAAGTATATAGAGAGGTTCCTCATTCATTTTTTAAATTGCTGAACAGTACCCCACTATATGATTGTAACACAGTTTATTTATTCAGTCACTATGGACAGTTGAATTCTTTCTCATTTTATGCATTGTAAATAATGCAACCATGAATTAATTTATACTTCTCTGATGTTTAACTCATGCATGTATACCTGTAGAATAAATTCCAACGGGAAGGATTGCTTCATCAGAGCATAAATGTATTTATAATTTTAATAGATATTCACAGATTTCCCTTCAGTGGGATTTTACCATTTTACACTTTCATCAGCAATGCATGGGAATGTGTGTTTACCCCAGACTTGCCAACGACAAGTTACCAAACTTTTAGATTATTTGCCAATATGATAGATAAAAAATGCTATCTAATCAAAATTGTAATCTCTATTTAGTGACATTGGCCATTTTTATATGTTTGATGGCAATTTGCAATCTTTTCCTGTAAGCTATACATATTTTTAGCTCATCATTACTGGATTATTGATCTCTTTAATACTATTTTAGGGATATCAGAACTTTGTAATAATATGAGTTTCAAATTATTTCTAAATATGTCATTATCATTTTGACCTTGCCAAATTTTTATAATATAGAAATTAATGGGTTTTTTCCTCATAGTCTACATCAATTTTTCTTTTATGGTTTCCAGATTCAGAGCCATTAGAGAAGTTTATTTCCAATTCTAAGGTTATAAAGAAATTTGTCTATTTTTTCTTTTATTACTTTTATAATTTCATTAAAAAAAATTTGTCACATTGGAGTGATGGTATTTTGCATGAGTAAATTCAACTTGATTTTTTCCATTCATATGGCTGTACAGTTGTTTCAAAGT
>NW_016829104.1:10000-14381 GCF_001698545.2 Rhinopithecus bieti | reverse complement strand
AAAACTGAATAGAAGCTTTCTCAGTAACTACTTTCTGATGTATGCATTCCACTCAGGGAGTTTACCTCTTTTCTCACGAGGCAGTGTTTGAACACTTTTCCTGTGAAACCGAAAAAGTAATATTTCATAACGCATTGAGGACTATGGTGAATAGTGAAATATATTGAAATAAAATCGAGCAAGAAGCGTTCCAAGAATCTGCTCTCTGATATGTGCATTCACTTCAGAGAGTTAATGCTTACTCTACGTTGCCCAGTTACGAAACTCTGTTTTTGAAGAATCTGTGAAGGGATACTTAGTGACTCCCAGAGGCTTGTGGTGAGCGAGGAAATGTCTTCTGATATAACCTGCCGAGAAACGTTCTGAACAACTGCTTTGCCATGTGTGTATTCGTCTCATAGGGTTAAACCATTCTTTGGATTGAGCAGCTTGAAATCACTGTTTTTGTGGAATCTGAGGATGGACATTTGGGAATGATCCTTAGAATATGGAGAAAGAAATATCCGGAGGTAAAATCCAGAAGGAAGCTTTCTGTGAAACTGCTCTGTGTTGTCTTAATTCCTCTCGCTCAGGTAAGCCTCTCTTTTCATTAAGCAGTTTTCCAGAGCTGTGTATGTTTAGCGTGTGATGGGATATTCGGGTGCCCTTTGAGGCTAACGATGAAAAAGGGATTATATTCAGATCGAAACTGGAGAGAAGCTTACCAAGGAATGGCTTTATGACGTGTGAATTCCAGTCCCAGTGTTATACCTCTCTTCTCATACAGCGTCGGGGAAACCCTTTTGGAGAAACAGGTAGCAAGTGATATTCGGGAGCATGTCCATGCCGATGGTGAAAAGGTAAATAGCCTCAGACAAAAAGTGGAAAGAAGCTTTCTAGGAAACTACTCTGCGATATGTGTAACCATCTCACATAGATAAAGCTTTCTTTATATTACGCAGCTTGGAAACTGTCATGGACAGATCCACAAAGAGACCTTCGGGAGTACATTCTGGACTATGGTGAAAAAGGAAATATCTTCAGATAAAAACTGGAAAGAAGCTTTCGGTGAATCTGTTTTTTGCTGTGTTTATTGCTTTGTTTACATTACGCAGCTTGGAAACTCTCTCGTGGATGGATCTGCGAAGGGATATTTGGGATGACATTTGGGCCTATGGTGAAAGAGGAAGTATAATCAGATAAAAAGTGGAGAGAAGCTTTCTGAGAAACTGCTTGGTGATGTGTGCATTCTACACAGAGGGTTATAACTTTCTTCTTGTAAGGTACCGTTTGAACACTGTTCCTGTAAAACCAAAAGAATGATATTCCGAGCCCATTGAAGACTATGACAAAATGTGAAATGTCATCCAATAAAAAACAGAAAGAAGCACTCGAAGAAACCTCTCTCTGACATGCCTGTTCTTTTCACAGGGTTAAATCTTACTCTACATTTCCCAGTTTCAAAGTCGGTCATTGAAGGTTCTGCGAAGGGATAGTAAGTGGCGACCGGAGGCCTGTGTGAGGCGAGGAAATGTCTTCCATCGAAAATCGGAGAGAAGCTTTCTGCACAACTCTTTTGTGCTATTTGTATTGATGTCATAGAGTTAAATCATTCTTTGGATTGAGCACTTTTAAATCACTGTTTCTGTGGAATCTGAGGTAGGACATTTGGAAACGCTCTTTAGAATATCCTGAAAAAGAAATAACCTCAGAGAGAAACCAGAAGGAAGCTTTCTGTGAAACTGCTCTGTGTCACGTAAATTCTGTTCACCAAGTTAAGCTTCTCTTTTCATTGAGCTGTATCATAACACTGTTTTTGTTTAGTCTGCAAAGAGATATTCTGGAGGGCTTGGAGGCTTACAGTGAGAAAGGAAACTTCTTCAGATAGAAACTGGAGAGAAGCTTTCTGAGAAGCTGCTTTGTGATGTGTGCATTCCACTCACAGAAATATACCTTTCTTCTCCTAGAGGGTTCTGGAATCACTTTTGGAGAAAAAAGCTACTAAGAGTTTTTCGGGAGAATAGCGACGACTCTGGTGAAAAGGAAATATCCTCAGAGTAAACCTGGAAAGAACATTTCTGTGAAACTGCCTTATGTTATATGTATTTATTCAACTCACATAGTTAAAACTTTAAATATATTACACAGTTTGGAAACTCCATCATGCACAGATCTGTGAAGGGAGATTCAGGAGCACATTCAGCCCTATGGTGAAAGAGGAGATATCTTCAGATAAAAACTGGATAGAATCTTTCTGAGGAACTACTTTGTGATGTAGGCATTCCACCCAGGGAGTTTCACCTCTTTTCTCACAAGGCTGTGTTTGAACACTGTTCCTGTGAAACCGAAAAAGTGATATTTCGGAATGCATTGAGGACTATGGCGAGTAGTGAATTACACTGAAATAAAATCGAGGAAGAAGCATTCCAAGAATCTGCTCTTGGATATGTGCATTCACTTCCCAGAGTTAATACTTCCTCTATGTTGCCCAGTTTCGAAACTCTGTCTTTGAAGAATCTGTGAAGGGATATTTAGTGATGTCCGGAGGCCTGTGGTGAGCAAAGAAACGTCTTCCGATGAAACCTGCAGAGAAACGTTCTGAGCAACTGCTTTGCGATGTGTGTATTCGTCTCCTAGAGTTAAACTGTTCTTTGGATTGAGCAGCTTGAAATCATTTTTTTTTTGTGGAATCTGAGGAAGAACATTTGTGAGCAATCCTTAGGATATTGAGGAAGAAATATCCTCAGGAGAAATCCAGCAGGAAGGTTACTGGGAAACTGCTCTGTGTCTTCTTAATTACTCTCACTCAGTTAAGTCTCTCGTTTCATTGAGCAGTTTTCTATCCCTGTGTATATTTAGCATGTGATGGGATATTCGGGAGGACTTTGAGGCTAACGGTGAAAAAGGAAATGTGTTCAGACCGAAACTGGAGAGAAGCTTTCCAAGGAACTGGTTTGTGACGTGTGCATTCCACTCACAGTGTTATACCTCTCTTCTCATACAGCGTCGGGGAAACCCTTTTGGAGAAACAGGTACCAAGTGATATTCAAGAGCATGTTGATGCCAATGGTGAAAAGGGAAATAGCCTCAGACAAAAACTGGAAAGAAGCTTTCTAGGAAACTACTCTATGATATGTGTAATCATCTCACATAGAAAAAGCTTTCTTTATATTTCGCAGCTTGGAAACTGTCATGGACGGATCCACAAAGGGACCTTTGGGAGCACATTCTGGACTATGGTAAAAAAGGAAATATCTTCAGATAAAAAATGGAAGGAAGGTTTCTGTGAATCTGCGTTCTGCTATGTTTATTCATCTCACATAGATGAAGCTTTCTTTATATTACACAGCTTGGAGACTCCCTCATGGGTGGATCAGGGAAGCGATATTTGGGATCACATCTGGGCCTGTGGTGAAAGAGGAAATATAGTGAGATAAAAACTGGAGAGAAGCTTTCTGAGATACTGCTTGGTGATGTGTGCATTCCACTCAGGGAGGTATAACTTTCTTCTCATAAGGCACAGTTTGAACACTCTTCCTGTGAAACCAAAAGAGTGATATTTGGAGCACATTGAAGACTATGGCAAAAAGTGAAATGGCGTCCAATCAAAAGCAGAAAGAAGCACTCGAAGAAACTGCTGTCAAATGTCCATTCTTTTTGCAGGGTGAAAGCATACTCTACATTTCCCTGTTTGAAAGTCGGTCTTTGAGGGTTCTGAGAAAAGATAGTAAGTGACAACTGGACGCCTGTGTCTAGCAAGAAAACGTCCTCCATCGAAAATTGGAGAGAAGCTTTCTGCGCAAGTCTTTTGTGATGCTTGTGTTCATCTCCTAGCGTTAAATGGCTCTTTGGAATGAACAGTTTGAAATCACTGTTTCTGTATAATTTGAAAAAGGACTTTTGGAAACGCTCTTTAGAAAATCCTGAAAAAGAAATAACCTCAGAGACAAACCAGAAGGAAGCTTTCTGTGAAACTGCACTGTGTCACGTGAATTCTGCTCACACAGTTAAGCTTCTCATTTCATTGAGCAGTATCATAACACTGTTTATGTTTAGTCTGTGAAGGGATATTCAGGAGCGCTTTGAGGCTTACGGTGAGAAAGGAAACGTCTTCACATAGAAACTGGAGAGAAGATTTCTGAGGAGCTGTTTTGTGACGTGTGCATTCCACTCACAGAATTCCACTCACAGAATGACGTGTGCATTCCACTCACCTTTCTTCTCCTAGAGGATTCCGGAATCCCTTTTGGAGAAAAAGCTACCAAGAGACATTCGGGAGTATAGGGATGGCTATGGTGAAAAAGGAAATATCCTCAGACAAAAACTGGAAAGAAGATTTCTGTATAACTGCTTTCTGATAGATATATTTATTCATCTCGCATAGTTAAAACTTTTCTTATAT
>NW_016829104.1:0-9471 GCF_001698545.2 Rhinopithecus bieti | reverse complement strand
AAGTTTTCTAGGAAACTACTCTGTGATATGTGTAATCATCTCACATAGATAAAGCTTTCTTTACATTACTCAGCTGGAAATTGTCATGGACGGATCCACAATGGGACCTTCGGGAGCACATTCTTGAGTATGTTGAGAAAGAAAATATCTTCAGATAAAAACTGGAAAGAATCTTTTTGTGAATCTGCTTTTTGCTATGTTTATTCATCTCACATGGGTGAAGATTTCTTTACATTACTCACCTTGGAAACTCCCTCGTGGATGGATCAGCGAAGCAATATTTGGGATCACATTTGGGGATATGGTGAAAGAGGAAATATAGTCAGATAAAAACTGGAGAGAAGCTTTCTGAGAAACTACTTGGTGATGTCTGCATTCCACTCAGGGAGTTATAACTTTCTTCTCATAAGGCACAGTTTGAACACTGTTCCTGTGGAACCAAAAGAGTGATTTTCGGAGCACTTTGAAGACTATGGCAAAAAGTGAAATGGTGTCCAATAAAAAACAGAAAGAAGCACTCGAAGAAACTGCTCTCAAATATCCATTCTTTTCACAGGGTTAAAGCTTACTCTACATTTCCCTGTTCGAAAGTGAGACTTTGACAGTTCTGCGAAGGGATAGTAAGTGGAGACCAGAGACCTGTGTGAGGCAAGGAAATGTCTTCCATCAAAAATCGGAGAGAAGCTTTCTGCGTAACTCTTTTTTGATGTTTGCATTCATCTCATAACGTTAAATCATTCTTTGGATGGAGCAGTTTCCAATCACTGTTTCTGTGGAATCTGAGAAAGGTCATTTGGAAACGCTCTTTATAGAATACTGAAAAAGTAATAACCTCAGAGAGAAACCAGAAAAAAGCTTTCTGTGAAACTGCTCTGTGTGACGTGAATTCCACTCACAGAGTTAAGTTTCTCTTTTCATTGAGTTGTATCATAACACTGTTTTGCTTAGTCTGCGAAAAGATACTCTGGAGGGATTTGACTATTACGTTGAGAAAGGAAACGTCTTCAGATAGAAAATTGAGAGAAGCTCTCTGTGGAACTGCCTTGTGACATGTACATTCCACTCACAGAAATATACGTGTCTTATCATAGAGGATTCCGAAATTCCTTTTGGAGTAAAAGCTACCAAGAGACATTCGGGAGTATAGGGACGGATATGGTGAAAAAGAAAATATCCTCAGACAAAAACTGGAAAGAAGATTTCTGTGAAACTGCTTTGTGTTAGATATATTTATTCATCTCGCATAGTTAAACTTTTCTTATATTACGCAGTTTGGAAACTCTGTCATGAATGGATCCGCAAAGTGACATTCGGGAGCACATTCAGGCCTATGGTGAAAGAGGAGATATCTTCAGATAAATGCTGGATAGTAGCTTTCTGAGAAACTACTTTGTGGTGTATGCATTCCACTCAGGGACTTATACCTCTTTTCTCACAAGGCAGTGTTAGAACAGTGTTCCTGTGAAACCGAAAAAGTGATATTTCAGGGCACATTGAGGACTATGGCGAATAGTGAAATATAGTGAAATAAAATCGAGGAAGAAGCGTTCCAAGAGTCTGATCTCCAATATGTGCATTCACTTCACAGCGTTAATGCTTACTCTATGTTGCCCAGTTTGGAAACTCTGTCTTTGAAGAATCTGTGAAGGGATATTTAGTGACACGTGGAGGCTTTTGGTGAATAAGGAAACGCCTTCTGATGAATCCTGCAGAGAAACGTTCTGAGCAAATGCTTTGCGATATGTGTATTCGTCTCATAAGTTTATACCATTATCTGTATTGAGCAGCTTGAAATCACTGTTTTTGTGGAATCTGAGGAAGAACATTTGGGAGCGATCCTTAGAATATGGAGAAAGAAATATCATCTGGTAAAATCCAGAAGGAAGCTTTCTGTGAAACTGCTCTGTGTCGTCTTAATTCCTCTCACACAGAAAAGCCTCTCTTATCATTGAGCACTTTTCTAGCCCTGTGTATGTTTAGCATGTGATGGGATATTCGGGAGTACTTTGAGACTAACGGTGAAAAAGCAAGTATGTACAGACCGAAACTGGGGAGAAGCTTTCCTAAGAACTGCTTTGTGACGTGTGCATTCCAGTCACAGTGTTATTCCTCTCTTCTCATACAGCGTCGGGAAACCCTTTTGGAGAAACAAGTACCAAGTGATAGTCGGGAGAATGTTGATGCCGATGGTGAACAGGGAAATAGCGTCAGACAGAAAATGGAAATTAGCTTTCTATGAAACATCTCTATGATACGTGTAATCATCTCACATTGATAAAGCTTTCTTTACATTACGCAGTTTGGAAACTGTCATGGACAGATCTACGAAGGGACCTTGGGGAGCACATTCAGGACTATGGTGAAAAGGAAATATCTTCAGATAAAACTGGAAAGAAGCTTTCTGTGAATCCGCTTTTTGCTATGTTTATTCATCTCACATAGATGAAGCTTTCTTTACATCACGCAGTTTGGAAACTCCCTCATCGATGGATCCATGAAGGGATATTTAGGATCACATTCGGGCCTACGGTGAAATAACGAATATACACAGATAAAAACTGGAGGGAAGCTTTCTGAGAAACTGGTTGGTGATGTGTGCGTTCCACTGAGGGAGTTATAACTTTCTTCTCATGAGGCACAGTTTGAACACTGTTCCAGTGAAACCAAAAGAGTGATATTCGACCACTTTGAAGACTATGGCAAAAAGTGAAATGGCGTCCAATAAAAAAAAGAAAGAAGAACTCAAAGAAACTGCTCTCTGACATGTCCATTCTTTTCACAGGGTTAAAGCTTACTCTACATTTCCCAGTTTGCAAGTCAGTCTTTGAGGTTTCTGCGAAGGTATCGTAAGTGGCGACCGGAGGCCTGAGTGAGGCAAGGAATTGTCTTCATGGAAAATCGGAGAGAAGCTTTCTGCGCTAATCTTTTCTGATGTTTGTATTCATCTCATAGAGTTAAATCATTCTTTGGATTGAGCAGTTTGAAATCACAGTTTCTGTGGAATCTGAGACGGGACATTTGGAAACACTCTTTAGAATATCCTGAAAAAGAAATAACGTCAGAGAGAAACCAGAAGGAAGCTTCCTGTGAAACTGCACTGTGTCACGTGAATTCCGCTCACACAGTGAAGCTTCTCATTTCATTGAGCTGTATCATAACACTGTTTTTGCTTAGTCTGCAAAGGGATATTCTGCAGGGCTTTGAGGCTTATGGTTAGAAAGGAAAATTCTTCAGATAGAAACTGAAGAGAAGCTTTCTGAGAAGCTGCTTTGTGACATGTGCATTCCACTCACAGAAATATACCTTTCTTCTCCTAGAGGATTCCGGAATCCCTTTGGAGTAAAAGCTTCCAAGAGATATTCGGGAGTATAGTGATGTCTATGGTGAAAAGGGGAATATCCTTAGACAAAAACTGGAAAGCAGATTTCTGTGAAACTGCTTTGTGTTAGATATATTTTGTCATCTAGCATAGTTAAAACTTTAATTATATTACGCAGTTTGGAAACTCCGTCACGCACAGATGCGTGAAGGGACTTTCAGGAGCACATTCAGGCCTACGGTGAAAGAGGAGATATCTTCAGATAAAAACTGGATAGAAGCTTTCTGAGAAACTACTTTGTGATGTATGCATTCCACTCAGGGTGTTATACCTCTTTTCTTACAAGGCTGTGTTTGAACACTGTTCCTGTGAAACAGAAAAAGTGATATTTCGGAATGCATTGTGGACTATGGTGAATAGTGAAATATTCTGAAATAAAATCGAGGAAGAAGCGTTCCAAGAATCTGCTCTCTGATATGTGCATTCACTTCACATAGTTAATGCTTACTCTCTGTTGCGCCGTTTTGAAATTTTGTCTCTGAAGAAACTGTGAAGTGATATTTAGTTTCACTTGGAGGCTTGTGGTGAGCGAGGAAACATCTTCCGATGAAACCTCAAGAGATTCGTTCTGAGAAACTGCTTTGCGATGGTTGTATTCGACTCCTCGAGTTAAACCATTCTTTGGATTGAGGAGCTTGAAATCACTGTTTTTGGTGAATCTGAGGAAGTACATTTAGGAACGATCCTTATTATATGGAGAAAGAAATCTCCTCAGGTAAAATCCAGAAGGAAGCTTTCTGTGAAACAGCTCTGTGTCGTCTTAATTTTTCTCACTCAGATAAGCCTCTCTTTTCATTGAACAGTTTTCTAGCCCTGTGTATGCTTAGCGTGTGAAGGGATATTCAGGAGCACTTTCAGGCTAAAGGTGAAAAAGGAAATATTTTCAGACGGAAAGTGGAGAGAGGCTTTCCGAGGAAGTGCTTTATGACGTGTTCATTCCACTCACAGTGTTATACCTCTCTTCTCATACAGCATCGGGGAAACCCTTTTGGAGACACAGGTACCAAGGGACATTCGGGAGAATGTTTATGCTGATGGTGAAAAGGGAAATAGCCTCAAACAAAAACTGGTAAGAAGCTTTCTAGGAAACTACTCTGTGATATGTGTAATCATCTCACATAGATAAAGCTTTCTTTATATTGCGCAGCTTGGAAACTGTCATGGACGGATCCAAGAGGGGACCTTCGGGAGCACATTCTGGACTATGATGATAAAGGAAATATCTTCAGAAAAAACTGGAAAGAAACTTTCTGTGAATCTGCTTTTTGCTATGTTTATTCATCTCACAGAGGTGATGCTTTCTTTACATTACACAGCTTGGAAACTCCCTCATGGATGGATCCGCAAAGCGATATTTAAGATCACATTCAGGCCTATGGTGAAATAGGAAATATAGTCAGACGAAAACTGCAGATAATCTTTCTGAGAAACTGCTTGGTGATGTGTGCATTCCACTCAGAGGGTTAGAACTTTCTTCTCATAAGGCACAGTTTGAACACGGTTCCTGTAAAACCAAAAGAGTGATATTCGGAGCACATTGAAAACTATGGCAAAAAGTGAAATGACATCCAATAAAAAACAGAAAGAAGCACTCGAAGAAACTGCTCTCTGATATGTCCATTCGTTTCACAGGGTTAAAGCTTACTCTGCATTTCCCAGTTTGAAAGTCGGTGTTTAAGGGTTGAGAGAGGGGATCGTAAGTGGCAACCGGAGGCCTGTGTGAGGGAAGGAAATGTCTTTCATCGAAAATCGGAGAGAAGTTTTCTGCACAATTCTTTTGTGAGGTTTGTATTCCTCTCATAGAGTTAAATCATACTTTGGTTTTAGCAGTTTGAAGTCACTGTTTCTGTGGAATCTGAGAAAGGACATTTGGAGAGGCTGTTTAGAATATCCTGAAAAAGAAATAACCCCAGAGAGAAACCAGAAGGAAGCTTTCTGTGAAACTGCTCTGTGTCACGTGAATTCTGCTCACACAGTTAATCTTCTCTTTTCATTGAGCTGTATCATATAACAGTTGTTGTTTAGTCTGCGAAGGGATACTCTGAAGGGCTTTGAGGCTTATGGAGAGAAAGGAAACGTCTTCAGATAGAAACTGGAGAGAAGCTTTCTGAGGAGCTGCTTTGTGACGTGTGCATTCCACTCACAGAAATATACCTTTCTTCTCCCAGAGGATTCCAGAATCCCTTTTGGAGAAAAAGCTACAAAACAGGCATTCGGGAGTATAGGGAAGGCTGTGGTGAAACAGGAAATATCCTCAGACAAAAACCGGAAAGAAGATTTCTGTGAAAATGCTTTGTGTTAGATATATTAATTCATCTCGTATTGTTAAAACTTTAATTATATTATGCAGTTTGGAAACTCCATCATGCACAGATCCGTGAAGGGAGATTCGGGAGCACATTCATGCCTATGGTGAAAGAGGTGATATATTCAGATAAAAACTGGATAGAAGCATTCTGAGAAACTACTTTGTGATGTATGCATTCCACCCAGGGAGTTTCACCTATTTTCTCACAAGGCTGTGTTCGAACACAGTTCCTGTGAATCCAAAAAAGTGATATTTTGGAACGCATTTAGGGCTATGGCGAGTAGTGAAATACACTGAAATAAAATCGAGGAATAAGAGTTCCAAGAATCTGCTCTCTGATATATGCATTCACTTCACATAATTAATGTTTCCTCTATGTTGCCCAGTTTCGAAACTCTGTCTTTGAAGAATCTGTGAAGGGATATTTAGTGACCCCTGGAGGACTGTGGTGAGCGAGGAAACGTCTTCCAATGAAACCTGCAGAGAAACGTTCTGAGCAACTGCTTTGCAATGTGTGTATTCGACTCCTAGAGTTAAATCATTCTTTGCATTGAGCAGCTTGAAATCATTGTTTTTGAGGAATCTGAGTAAGGACATTTGGGAATGATCCTTAGAATATGGAGAAAGAAAAATCCCCAGGAGAAATCCAGTAGGAAGTTTTCTGTGAAACTGCTCTGTGTCGTCTTAATTACTCTCACTGCGTTCAGCCTCTGTTTTGATGGAGCAGTTTTCTAGCCCGGTGTATGTTTAGCCTGTGATGGGATATTCAGGAGGACTTTGCGTCTAACGGTGTAAAAGGAAATATGTTCAGACCGAAACTGGAGAGAAGCTTTCCAAGGAACTGCTTTGTGACATGTGCATTCCAGTCACAGTGTGATACCTCTATTCTCTTACAGCGTCGGGGAAACCCTTTTGGAGAAACAGGTACCAAGTGACATTCAAGAGCATGTTGATGCCGATGGGAAAAGGGAAATAGCCTCAGACAAAAACTGAAAAGAAGCTTTCTAGGAAACTACTCTGTGATATGTGTAATCATCTCACATAGATAAAGCTTTCTTTGCATTATGCAGCTTGGAAACTCTCATCGACGGACCTACGAAGGGACTTTCGGGATCACATTCTGGACTATGGTGAAAAAGGAAATATCTTCAGATAAAAACTGGAAAGAAGCTTTCTGTGAATCTGCTTTTTGCTATGTTTATTCATCTCACATAGATGAAGCTTTCTTTACATTATGCAGCTTGAAAACTCCCTCATGGATGGATCCGCGAAGGGATATTTGGAATCACATTTGGGCCTATGGTGAAATAGGAAATATAGTCAGATAAAAACTGGAGAGAAGCTTTCTGAGAAACTGCTTGGCGATGTGAGCATTCCACTCACGGAGAAACAACTTTCTTCTCATAAGGAACAGTTTGAACACTGTTCCTGTAATCCAAAAGGGTGATATTCAGAGCATATTGAAGACTATGGCAAAAAGTGAAATAACGTCCAATGAAAAAAAGAAAGAAGCACTCGAAGAAAGTGCTCTCTGACATGTCCATTGTTTTCACAGGGTTAAAGCTTACTCTCCATTTCCCAGTTTGAACGTCGGTCTTCGAGGTTTCTGCAACAGGATAGTAAGTGGCGACCAGAGGCCTGTAAGAGGCAAAGAAATGTTTTCCATCGAAAATCGGAGAGAAGTTTTCTGCGCAACTCTTTTGTGATGTTTGTATGCAAGTCATAGAGTTAAATCATTGTTTGGATTCGGTAGTTTGTAATCACTGTCTCTGTCGAATCTGAGAAAGTACATTTGGAAACACTTTTTAGAATATCCTGAAAAAGAAATAACCTCATAGAGAAACCAGAAGGAAGCTTCCTGTGAAACTGCTCTGAGTCACATGAATTCCCCTCTCAGAATTAAGCTTCTCTTTTCATTGAGGTGTATCATATCACTGTTGTTGTTTAGTCTGCCAAGGGATATTCTGGAGGGCTTTGAGGCTTATGGTGAGAAAGGAAACGTCTTCAGATAGAAACTGGAGAGAAGCTTTCTGAGGAGCTGCTTTGTGACGTGTGCATTCCACTCACAGAAATATACCTTTCTTCTCCTAGAGGATTCCGGAATCCCTTTTGGAGGAAAAGCTACAAAACAGACATTCGGGAGTACAGGGAAGGCTGTGGTGAAACAGGAAATATCCTCAGACAAAAACCGGAAAGATTTCTATGAAAATGCTTTGTGTTAGATATATTTATTCATCTCGTATTGTTAAAACTTTAGTTATATTACGTAGTTTGGAAACTCCACCATGCAGAGATCCGCGAAGGGACGTTCGGGAGCACATTCAGGCCTATGGTGACAGAGGAGAGATCTTCAGATAAAAACTAAATAGAAGCTTTCTGAGAAACTCCTTTGTGATGTATGCATTCCACTCAGGGAGTTATACCTCTTTTCTCACAAGGTAGTGTTTGAACACTGTTCCTGTGAAACCAAAAAAGTGATATTTCAGAACGCATTGAGGACTATGGCGAATAGTGAAATATACAGAAATAAAATCAAGGAAGAAGCGTTCCTAGAATCTGCTCTCTGATATGTGCATTCACTTCAGAGAGTTAATGCTTAATATATGTTGCCCAGTTACGAAACTGTCTTTGAAGAATATGTGAAGGGATATTTAGTGACCCTCGGAGGCTTGTGGTGAGCAAGGAAATGTCTTTCGATGAAACTGGCAGAGAAACGTTCTGAGCAACTGCTTTGCAATGTGTGTATTTGTAACATAAAATTATACCATTCTTTGTATTGATCAGCTTGAAATCACTGTTTTTGTGGCATCTGAGGAAGGATATTTGGGAACGATTCTTAGAATATGGAGAAAGAAATATCCTCAGTTAAAATCCAGAAGGAAGCTTTCTCTGAAACTACTCTGTGTCGTCTTAATTCTTCTCGCTCAGTTAAGCATCTCTTTTCATTGAGGAGTTTTCTAACCTGTGTATGTTTAGACTTTGATGGGATATTGTGGAGCACTTTTAGGCTATTCGTAAAAAGGAAATATGTTCAGACCGAAACTGGAGAGTAGCTTTCAGAGGAACTGCTTTGGAACGTGTGCATTCTGGTCACTGTGTTATACCCCTCTTCTAATACAGAGTTGGGGAAACCCTTTTGGAGAAAAAGGTACCAAGTAATATTCGGGAGCATGTTTTTGCTGATGGTGAAAAGGGAAATAGCCTCAGACAAAACTGGAAAGAAGCTTTCTAGGAAACTACTATGTCATATGTGTAATCATCTCACATAGATCAAGCTTTCTTTACATTACGCAGCTTGGAAACTGTCATGGATGGATCCACGAAGGGACCTTCGGGAGCACATTCTGGACTATGGTGAGAAAGGAAATATCTTCCGATGAAAACTGGAAAGAAGCTTTCTGTGAATCTCCTTTTTGCTATGTTTATTCATCTCACATAGATGAAGCATTCTCTACATTACGCAGCTTGAAAACTCCCTCATGGATGAATCTGCGAAGGGATATTTGGGATCATATTCAGGCCTATGGTGAAATAGCAAATATAGTCAAATAAAAACTGGAGAGAAGCTTTCTGAGAAACAGCTTGGGGATGTGTGCAATCCACTCAGGGAGTTATAACTTTCTTCACATAAGTCACAGTTTCGACACTGTTCCTGTAAAACCAAAAGAGTGATATTCGGAGCACTATGAAGACTATGGCAAAAGGTGAAATGGCGTCCAAAACAAACAGAAAGAAGCACTCGAAGAAACTGCTCTCAAATGTCCATTCTTTTCACAGGGTTAAA
>NW_016829103.1:5369-8422 GCF_001698545.2 Rhinopithecus bieti | reverse complement strand
AGTGTATCTTGTAATTTTATTCAGAATTCAGATTTAAAATCAGCCTTTAGCTTTTAGCAGATGTTTCAAGTAACTTACTTTCCTGTTCTTTTACTCGCTAATCTCGTTTTGTTATAAGCTTTACTTGTCCTAGCATGGTGACTCTTGCCTGTAATCCCATCCCTTTGGGAGGTGGAGGCTGATAGATCAGTTGAGTCCAGAAGTTCAAGACTAATCTGGGCAACATGGCAAAACTCCATCTCTACAAAACTAAGAAATTTGCTAGACTTGGTGACCTGTACCTGTAGTCCCAGGATGGCCACTCTTGCCCTCTTCAGAGAATAGAATACAGTATCTTTTCCCATCTATATACACTTTTAGCCTGTGTGTGTCCTTAGGTCTAAAGTGAGTGTCTTTTGGACAATTTATAGTTGTTTTTTTAAATCCAGTAATTCCCTCTATGTATTATGATTAGTGCATTATCTGTTTCTATTTAAAGTAATTATTGACAATAATAGCCTTTTATTTCTCTTTTCCTGTCTGCCTTCCTTTTGTTTCTTTGAATTTTTTTGTGGTGACAAGTTTTAATTCTCTTTTCATTTCACTTTGTGCATATATCCTATATGTTTTCTTTGTAGTTACCATGGCAGTAACATAAAGCTTCATAAAGTTACACCTATCTTGTTTGTTTTTTTTTATTTTGGTATGTAATTTTCCTCTGTTGCCCATGCTGAAGTTCAGTGGTGCTATGTCAGCCCACTGCAACCTCTGCCGCCTAGGTTCAAGCTGCCTCAGCCTCCCCAGTAGCTGAGATTTCATGTATCTGCCACCACACCGGCTACTTTTGTATAGAGACAGGCTTTCACCATGTTGGCCAGGCTGTTCTTGAACTCCTGATCTCAGGTGATCCACCTGCCTTGGCCTCCTAAAGCTCTGGGTTGACAGGTGTGAGCCACCACACCTGGCCAACAATCATCTTTTATCGGTTGTCAGAACTAAATTTCATTTTCATATAAAACTGCTCTTTATATCTGTCCTTCAGGGATCCATTAATGTATTTTTTTAGAGTTTTTTTTATGCCTTAAAAAATTTGATGCCAGATTTATTCATTATTTTTTCATCTGATTTACAATATTATAGGTTACCATATTTGTCTATATGTTACCTTTATTTTGTATTTTCAAATGGTTTTGTGTGCCAGTTAACATCATTTTCTTTAACCTGTGGGACTACCTTTAGCATTTCTTACAGGGTAAGTGTAGTTGTAATGAAATCCCTCAAGTTTGTTTTCTAGCAAGTCTTACTTTCTCCCAACTTACAAATCCAGAGGGATACAAAACAGATTAGCAGTTATCAGGGGGTGTATTCCTTATATACAAACTTAGTAGTTGGCCCAGCACTCCTTGCTCATTCCACAACCGTGTTATTGCCTTAGGAATTCACATTACTACCTGCTGTGTTAATTTTTTTCCAGTGTGAAACAATACTTCTTTGTGGTAAAGTATGTCTATCATCAGTTAGTTCTTTACCTTTGTTTGTCTGGGAATATGATTCTGCTTTTAATAAAAGTATAGTATAATGAAGTATAGAATTTTGATGATAGTTCTTTTCTTTGATTTTTTTTTTTTTTTCTTGAGACGGAGTCTCCCACTGTTGCCTGGGTTGGAGGGCAGTGGCGCGATGTCTGCCCACTGCAATCTCCACCTCCCAGGTTCAAACGATTCTCTTTACTCAGCCTCCCAAGTAGCTGGGATAACAGCCACCCACCACTACGCCCAGCTAATTTTTTGTGGACAGGGTTTCACCATTTTGGCCAGGCTGGTCCTGAACTTCTGACCTTTTGATTCACCCACTCAGCCTCCCAAAGTGCTGAGGTTACGGGTGTGAGCCACTGTGTCCGGCCTGGATGATAGTTACTTTATTCTCCCATTTTTTCTCTCGGACTCCAGTTATGTTAAGATTGTAATGCTTGACATGATCTCAAAAGGTTTCTGAAGTTCTGTTTTTGTTCAGTGTTTTCTTTTTTTGGATTTGATCATTTATATTGATGTAGTAAATATTTAGTGTTGATTTTCAGTTTCTGAGTTGTTTCACTTAAGATATTCACCTTCAGTTCCATCTTGTTGTTGCATAAGACATATTTTCATTCTTTGAATTGCCGAATAGTATTTAATTTTATATATGCCGCTTTTTCTTTATCCAGTCATCCATTGGTGGACTTTGGAGTAATTTCCTATCTTTGCTATTGTGAAGCGAGCTACGGTAAACATACAAATGCAGTTATCATTTTGATACAATGACTTCTTATTCTTTGGGTATATACCATGTAATGGAATTGTTAGATTGAATGGTAGTTTTCTGTTTAGTAGTTTGAGAAATCTTCATACAGTTTTTCATAGAGTGTGCTAATACTCTATGAAAGTGTGTAAAGATTCATTTTGTCTGTATCCCTGCCAGTATCTCTTTTTTTTCATCTTTTTAATGATAGACATTCTGTCTAGTGTAAGATGATATCTCATTGTGGTTTTGATTTGCATTTCTCTGATGATTAGTGATGTTGAACATTTTTTAAATGTGCTTTTTGACTATTATGTGTCTTCTTTTGATCTGTTCTTGTTCTTTGTCCTCTTTTTCTTTTTTTTTTCCGACTCTTGCTATGTCACCCAGGGTAGATTGCAGTGGCATGATCACAGCTCACTGCAACCTCAGTCTCCTGTATTTGCCCACTGTTTAATTCTTTAAATATATTTGTAATAGCTACTTTGAAGTTCCTGCTAAATACAATATATACATTTATTTGGGGTCAGTTTTTGTTGATTGAAAAAAGTGACTTAGTATAATATGGTTACACTTACCTGTTTTCAGGTCTAGTACTGTTTGGTGGAGAATTAGACATTTTAGATATGTGGATATGTGTTTTAAGAAAATTTGCATAGAGAGGAGGGTACTTGTGGACTAAACTGTGAAACTCTTTGCTGTTGTGAATGTTAGCACAATGTTAAAATATAAAATTTCCTATGTTTTGCCTTTATTCCCTTTCCTCCTCCCTTTTTTTTTTTTTTTTTTTTTTTTTT
>NW_016829103.1:0-2733 GCF_001698545.2 Rhinopithecus bieti | reverse complement strand
GGTGGAGGTAAGTTACTTAAGATAACTGTAAAAATTGTGTACTTTTCATAGTACCAAGCCACTGACCAAGAGCATTGTTTATTTAGGAAATCATAACATTTTTACTTCTTACCCATATTCTCATACCATTGAATATTTTATAACTTTTGGATAGAAGTAAACATATTGGTAGAGAGTAGGTAGAGGTATTTTCCAGCACATATGGGTAGTGGAAAGAACAGTGGACTATGTTAGGATTAGAGGAAAGAGTTGGTGGGGTTATGCCACTCATGTGCTTTAGCAGTAGAGAGTATCTGATGTACCTCATTTTTTGTTAGGTTAAGCCAGTGTTTACTAATGAAATGTACTTTTGATTTGATACAGCATGCTCTATGGGTATGTATGTTTCAGCTGGCACTTTGCCATTTAAAAATGGTTTATATTAACAGATTAATTTCAGTTTCTCTGACATCTTCCTCTTGATAAGTAGTAGGTTGAGGAGTAGTAGAAGAGAAAGTCAATGAACAGTAAATGGAATTCTTAGTACTTGTTAAATGGGCTTCATTTTAGCAGGTGACTTTTACTAATAATGTTTATTTATAAACTTTTTTATAAAATTTGGTTAAAATGTAATTTTTTTTTCCCTTTTTTTTTTTTTTTTTTTTTTTGAGACAAGAGTCTTGTTGCCCAGGCTGGAGTGCAGTGTCACAATCTAGGCTCACTGCAATCTCCACCTCCTGGGTTCAAGTGATTCTCATGTCTCAGCCTGCCAGGTGGTTGGAAGTACAAGTATGCGCCACTACACTGGCTAATTTTTGTATTTTTAATAGAGATGGATTTTCACCATGTTTGTTGGTCAGGCTGGTTTCAAACTCCTGACCTCAAGTGAACCACCTGCCTCTGCCTGCCAAAGTGCTGGGGTTACAGGTGTGAGACACTGCACCTGGCCTAAAATGTAATATTTCAAAGGAAGTGATTGCTGAAGAAAAATACGTAGGTTTTTCTAGTACACATTTAAGATTTTTTATGTGCGTTTAATATGTAAACTTGAGAGCTAGTAAACAAAGACCCTGAATTGAGAAGCAGATTTACGTAGAGACTGTCTGTCTTTGCTGTGTAGCAGTCATTTAATATGTATTTTTAATTTCTTCCTTTTTTTTTTTTTGTTTTTGGAGACGGTGTAGCTCTATCTCCAGGATGGAGTGCAGTGGCACGAACTCTCACTTGGCTCATTGCAACCTCTGCCTCCCTGTTCAAGTGATTCTCATGCCTCCGTCTCCCCCGAGTAGCTGGGATTACAGGTGCCTGCCACCACTCCTAGCTAATTTTGTATTTTTAGTAGAGATGGGGTTTTAACATGTTGATCACGCTGGACTCAAACTTCTGACCTCAGGTGATCCGCCTGTCTTGGCCTCCCAAAGTTTTGGGATTACAGGCATAAGCCATGGCTGCTGGCTTATATTTTTAGATTTCTTAAAGCTTTAAGATTGAGAATTTAGTTACATTTTCTATTTAAAAAGAAGAGAAGACGTCTTGTGTAATTTTGGGTCCGTGAAGTGAATAAAGACTCCAAGGAAATTGTTTTGAAGGTTGTTTTGTTGTGTTGTGATTTGGGCACATGGTGGGTTAGACATTGGGCAAAATACATTAAGATCAGAGAAGAATAACTCTGACATTTAAGTTCTTGATTAAATGTTCTCTCAGGTCCATATTGGCATGTAAAGAATTAGTCTTTTGGCCAGGCACAGTGGCTCGTGCCTATAATCCCAGCACTTTGGGAGGCCGAAGCAGGAGGATCACAAAATCAGGAGTTCAAGACCAGCCTCCCAACATGGTGAAACCCTGTACTAAAGATACAAAAAATTAGCTGGCGGTGGCTCACATCTGTAATCCTAGCACTTTGGGAGGCCGAGGCGGGTGCATCATGAGGTCAGCATATCGAGACCATCCTGTCTACCACGGTGAAATACCGTCTCTACTAAAAATGCAAAAAATTATTCAGGCGTGGTGGTGGGCACCTGTAGTCCTAGCTATGCAGGAGACTGAGGCAGGAGAATGGCATGAACCCGGGAGGTGGAGCTTGCAATGAGCCAAGATGGCACCACTGCACTCCAGCCTGGGTGACAGAGCAAGACTCTGTCTCAAAAAAAAAAAAAAAAAAAAAAAAAAGCCTGGCATGGTGGCATGCGCCTATAATCCCAGCTTCTCCAGAGGCTAGGGCAGGAGAATTGCTTGCACTCTCTCTAGAGGCAAAGGTTGCTGTGAGTTGAGATTGTGCCGCTGTACTCCAGTGTGTGCAACAGGGCAAGACTGTCTCAAAGGAAAAAAAGAATCACTCTTTTTAAAGATAGAGGTTAACTTGATCACTTGTAGTAGTAGAGAAGAAAAGAAAGTGAATATGGAGCCATTCATTTGTATTTTATATTTATTTCATGATGAGTTGAAAGTTTTCCAATTACAAGCTAACTGAGATTCCAGCCATTCATAACTTTCTCTCTTCTCTTCTTCCTTCAAGTAAGTAATTTGTTACCTGTTACATTGACAGGCTCTTTTATTAAAAATTTTGGCTCTGTGATTTTGGTTCCTGTACATTTACTGTTATTCCCAGAATGATTAATAATGTATGTAAAACTTCATGTTTCTTTTTCTTTTTTTGTTTGCCTTTCCCTTTCTTGGGTGAAATTGTAATACTCTGCCCTGGTACATAGAGTATAAGAACATAAAATGGGTGCTTCCAAGTAATAGGTCTTTGAG
>NW_016829102.1:0-2597 GCF_001698545.2 Rhinopithecus bieti | reverse complement strand
TGCAGTGGCGTGATCTTGGCTCACTGCAAGCACCGCCTTCCAGGTTCACCCCATTCTCCTGCCTCAGCCTCCAGCTGGGACTACCGGCGCCCACCACCACGCCCAGCTAATTTTTTGTATTTTTAGTAGAGACGGGGTTTCACCGTGTTAGCCAGGATGGTCTCGATCTCCTGACCCTGTGATCTGCCTGCCTCAGCCTCCCAAAGTGCTGGGATTACAGGCGTGAGTCACCGCGCCTGACCTATTTTAGCTCTTTTCAAGGTTATAATTTGGTGTAGACTTTTCCTATGAATAATTATATTAAGAATCAATGTATTCTGTTTATGGATCAGTAACAATAACAGAATTTATAGAGGATTAATGTGTGTTAGGTACTATTCAGAGTGCTTTACATGTATTATCTCATTTACTCTCACAAAAATCCAATGAGGTTATTATTTCCATTATAGATGAGGAAAACTGAGGCAGAGAAATTAAGTCATAAATGTTCCTATAATATAAAAATTTTGGTTCTTACAAGCCCTGTCATGTCTGTCTCTCTCTCGCATAATTTCTTTTTGTTTTTTTTTTTTTTGGTGACGGAGTCTCGCTCTGTCGCCCAGGCTGGAGTGCAGTGGCCGGATCTCAGCTCACTGCAAGCTCCGCTTCCCGGGCTCACGCCATTCTCCTGCCTCAGCCTCCCGAGTAGCTGGGACTACAGGCGCCTGCCACCTCACCCGGCTAGCTTTTTTGTAGTTTTAGTAGAGACAGGGTTTCACTATGTTAGCCAGGATGGTCTTGATCTCCTGACCTTGTGATCCGCCCGTCTCGGCCTCCCAAAGTGCTGGGATTACAGGCTTGAGCCACCGCGCCCGGCCTAATTTCTTTTTAAAATGTGTTCTTTTTAGTATCTAGAAATGATACAGCTAACTTGAGGGCTTATGACAACAGGAGGGTACATATTTTGAAATATATTTATAGTAATCCTGGCAAATACAGATGAATCAAACTATTCATGCCTTTAAAAAGGACTGTGTAGAACTATTGACACTGATGGCATATCATACATAAACTTCTGTGCTCCAAAAGTCATGGAATTTTCTAGAGTTAGTATCTAATGAAACAAAATGTAAACTTTCGTCATGTGAGGAAATACACATTTCAGTCAGGTAGTTTACTGTGATTGGGGTTTTGAAGTCTGTAGAGGGACTAATACCCTTCTCTCATCCTATCCTCACTTTATATAAGCATTCCCCTCTATAATTCTATGAATAGTAAGGACATTTATAAACCAAATAGTAAGATAAACTATTAAGAAATAGGAAAATCCAATAATGGCACTAGCTATGATTTAAAATCAAAAGTAAACAATGTATTTTTTTTTACAATTTTATTTATTTGAGAGATATCTAAGAAATAAAGTATTTTCATATTTTAAAGAAATAAGCCACTGTCATATTTTTGTTCAATTTTATAGACAGAACAGAAATATGTGACAATTTATTCATTGTATTTACTTTAGTCAATAGGAAGAGATACACATAAAGTTATTCTCAATTCAACAGGTTAATTCTACATATTTGAAGGACACGCAGTGAATAATTTGGGATTAAATGAAATTCACAGAACAATGCTAAAAACAGTGGCTATCTCCGGGTATTAAACTTGTAATTTTAATTTTCTTTTATACATATTTTCATTTGTACATATTTTCTCATACATATTTTAAATTTCTTTTTACAATGAGCATATGTCACTTTTAATAATAATTTTTAAAGTTTACTTAAAAAAATCAACTAGGCAACAGTGTGGAACTCAGAGGGGCCAAAGACCCAGCAAAATGCGTGGCTCACAGGAAGTGCTCAATAAATACTTCCTGAGCGAACAGTTGTAATGGCAGGGAAAGGCTGGCTACAGGAAATCAACAGGAACACCTAAGGAAGAAACAATCTGGGACTGACTACAACAGTAAGTTCAGTTTCAGACATGTTGAGCTTCAGATGCCTGGAAGGATTACATATTTGAATAGGGAAATAATTGGATTTTAGGAAGCATCTGTATTTTCCATTTGCAAAACATTTGGAATGAATGAGATCACAGTGCTTGTGAAAAATCCTACTTAGATTTAATGCTTCATGCAAAAGATGAACTTCATCAACCCCAAAATCAATGTGCATTTATTTTAGGATAAGAAAATACAATCAGAGGAATGCTCATACCATGAATACTTTAATAAAATATTTTATCATTAAAAGTATAAAGTTTATTAATATTTATTTTAAAATATGTCATCAAGAATATTTTAGGCTATAGTCCAATGTTACAGTACTCTCAACTTCACGAACAGGAAGGACAGAGCTCCTGCAGGAAAGATATAGAAGATTAGAAATTAAAAGCACACGGTTTACTTTGGACTCTGCCTTAAATTAAAATTTTATCTTGGGAAATTATCTAATTTCAGTCATATAAAGACAAAGTAATAGATTTTTTTTCTTTGCACCATGATTCTGTAAAAGTAATAGATTTCTAAGAAATACTTCTGCAGGAAGAAATATTATACAGTGGCTTTGTGGAAATAAAATTCTACCACCTAGTTGCTTGGGAGAAAGCAAACATTT
>NW_016829101.1:0-1487 GCF_001698545.2 Rhinopithecus bieti | reverse complement strand
ACACTGCAGCCTCGACTTCCGGGGTTCCAGCGATCCTCCCGCCTCAGCCTCCCGAGTAGTTGAGACTACAGGGGCCAACCACCATGCCCGGGTTTTTTTTTTCTTTTAATTTTTATAGAGACGGGGTCTCACTTTCCATCCAGGCTGGAAAGGATGCCTGGATGCCTTTTATTATTATTATTTGTCTAATTTTTTTTAGACAGAGTCTCACTCTGCTTCCACGTTGGAGGGCTGCGCACCTATCTCGGCTCACTGCACCCTCTGCCTCCCGGGGCAAGCGATTCTCCTGCCCCCGCCTCACGAGTAGCTGGGATTGCTGGCGCCGCCACCACGCCCGGCTAAATTTTATATTTTTAGTAGAGTCGGGGTTTCGCCATGTTGGTCAGGCTGGTCACGAACTCCTGACCTCAAGTGATCCGTCCGCCTTGGCCTCCCCAAGTTCGGGGGTTACAGGCGTGCGCCCCCGCGCCTGGCCCTGGACGCCTTGGAGGTCTCTCCTCACCCAGGAGGAGCAGCGACAGGCCCCACCCACGCCAACCGCTTTGGCCTCCGTTGCCCGTTTCCATGGTGACGGGCGCCAGGCTGGGGCTGCCCGGCCACCGAGCCGGGGTGCAGCCGCTGCGGGAGGGTTCCTGGCGATGGCGAGATAAGCGTCGCGGGGGTGGTGGCTGGGACGCGCCCCCCCCCAGCTCGCCGACCCCGGGCTCCCGGCGCCGGCGCCAGCGCCCCTCCGTGGGCGTCCAGTCCCTGAGGCCGCAGAGCCCGCAGCTCAGGCCGAACGACCCGGAGAAACGGAACCTGGACCTGGAAAAGAGCCTGCAGTTCCTGCAGCAGGAGCACTCAGAGATGCTGGCCAAGCTCCACGAGGAGATCGAGCACCTGAAGCGGGAGAACAAGGGTGAGCTGGGGCGGGACCCCAGGCCAGCCCTTCCTCCCCAGGCACCCTAACACTGCTGCTCCCGCAGCGCAGAAACACAGCCATGAACTCCGCACACGCCTGGGCTCGGGAATCACAGGACAGCAAGTCCGCCCCGGGTCCTGCCAGGCCGAGCTGTCCCCTCCTCCCGGAGGGAGACCCGCGTGGCCCCGGGCAGTGCCGACCCTGTCTGCCTGTCTCCTGGGGCAGTGTCATTTCCGATGCCGACCCCGCCAGTCCTCTCCAGGCAGGGTCAGACACACCTGTTAAAAACTTTAGAGAGGGGGCCGGGCGCGGTGGCTCACGCCTGTAATCACAGCACTTTGGGAGGCCGACGTGGGCAGATCACGAGGTCAGGAGATCGAGACCATCCTTGCTAACACGGTGAAACCCCGTCTCTACTAAAGATACAAAAAACTAGCCAGGCGAGGTGGCGGCGCCTGTGATCTCAGCTACTCGGGAGGCTGAGGCAGGAGAATGGCGGGAACCCGGGAGGCAGAGCTTGCAGTGATCTGAGATTCGGCCACTGCACTCCAGCCTGGGCCACAGAGCGAGACTCCGTCTCAAAAAA
>NW_016829100.1:0-933 GCF_001698545.2 Rhinopithecus bieti | reverse complement strand
GACTCCGTCTCAAAAAAAAAAAAAAAAGAAAGAAAAGAGGCTATATGGCAGAAAATAAGTACATTTGTCATGAATTAGGACTGTATGGAAATAAATGTGGATACTGGTCTTGTGTCATTTAGGCTACTTAGATAAAAAATGGACAAAATCCTGTCACCTTCAGAAAGGGAAAAGTGGCCCTTCCTGTACCAGTGGTTAGTGTAACCCCTTAGAACTAGTAATAACCAACCCCCTTGATCCTCGCTGGAAAAAAAGGGAATGTGCAACCCTAAAAATAGATGGGGCTAGACTGAATCCTCAAGTAAATATTGTAGTTTGAAGAGAAGTTTCTAAACGCTCTCCTGAGCCAGTATTTCAAACCTTCCATGATGAACTGAATGTGCCAGAACCCAAAATTCCAGGAAAAACAAGAAATTTGTTTTTGCAGTTAGTCGAGCATGTAGCCCATTCTCTCAATGTCACTTCAAGTTATGTATATGGAAGAACTGTAATGGGAGATCAATGACCATGGGAAGCCCGAGAATTGGTACCTACAGACCCAGTTCCTGATGAATTCCCGGCTCAAAACAATCACCCTGGGTCCTAAAAGCCTCAATCATTAGACAATACTGTATAGCAAGAGTGGGGAAGGACTTCACCCTTCCTGTGGGAAGACTCAGCTGCCTTGGGCAAAACTGTGTAAAAGTACTACAAACACAGCCACCTAGTGGAGTTCAAACCACACTGAGAAAAATCCGTTTAGTAAATTCCCAAAGTTGCAAACCGTGTGGACCCACCCAGAGTCCCACCGGGACTGGACAGCCCCCACTGGATTATACTGGATATGTGGGCATAGACCTTACGCCAAATTACCCGACCAGTGAGCAGGTAGTTGTGTTACTGGCACTATTAACCATCTTTCTTCCTACTGCCTATAAAAACAGGCGAACTCCT
>NW_016829099.1:0-1714 GCF_001698545.2 Rhinopithecus bieti | reverse complement strand
AAACTGAGGAGGGCGGGCCGCCGCGCACCCCGAGGCCCTGGGCGCCCCTGAGGAGGCCTCTGGGCGCCCCGGGGACGGCGACTTGTGCCTCGCGAGGAGCCGGCGGCAGCGGGAGGCGGCTGAGGCTCAGGCCCAGGCCCAGGCCCAGAAGGAGGAGAGCGGGCCCAGGCCTCATGGCGCCGACCCAGGAGAAGCTGGGAGGCGCCGTGGAGGCCGCGAGGCGCGCCCAACTGCCGCGGGGGTCGCGGGGACAGTGGGGGTCTTGGGGACAGTGGGGTCTCGGGCGTCGGAGGCCACGGGCAGAGGGGTCCCAGGTACAGAGAGTCCCAGAGAGCAGCTGTGACCTCGGAGCTGGGGGTCAGTCGGCACTGGGGGCTTTGCGGGTACCCCTCCCCTCTCCGTCGCCAAGTGTGTACAGGCCCAGGGTCAGGATGGCTCTGGAGGGCGGTTCAGCCCCGTGCAGACCACAGACAAGGAGCTTCAGCAGGAACCCTTGGGAAAGCCAGTCATAGCGTGGGAGATCAGGAGGAAACTGAGATCCCTGGGTGCACAGGAAGGTCTGACTTTCGGTTTCTTTTTTTGGGTTCGCTTTGCTCTTTTCTTTCTAGCTGGCTTGGAGTGTTTTGTTTTGTTTTGTTTTGTTTTGTTTTGTTTTGTTTGCTTGCTTGTTTTTTGAGATGGAGTCTCTCTCTGTCACCCAGGCTGGAGTGCAGTGTCATGACCTCAAGTGATCCACCCACCTTGGCCTCCCAAAATGCTGGGATTACAGGCGTGAGCCACTGTGCCTGGCCTCATTTTTTTTTTTTTTTTTTTTTTTTGAGACGGAGTCTCGCTCTGTCGCCCAGGCTGGAGTGCAGTGGCCGGATCTCAGCTCACTGCAAGCTCCGCCTCCCGGGTTCCCGCCATTCTCCTGCGTCAGCCTCCGGAGTAGCTGGGACTACAGGTGCCCGCCACCTCGCCCGGCTAGTTTTTTGTATTTTTAGTAGTGACGGGGTTTCACCGTGTTAGCCAGGATGGTCTCGATCTCCTGACCTCGTGATCCACCCGTCTCGGCCTCCCAAAGTGCTGGGATTACAGGCTTGAGCCACCGCACCCGGCCTCATTCTTTAACTCCATTTTTGCTGTATATTTTGGGACTTGATTGATTGATTGATTGATTGAATGATTTTAGAGACAGGGTCTTGCTCTGTTGCCCAGGCTGGAGTGCAATGGTGCAATCATAGCTCACTGTAACCTTGAACTCCTGGGCTCAAGGAATCCTCCTGCCTTAGCCTCCCAGACTATAGGTCTACACCACTACCCCTGATTGATTTTTTTAAATTTTTTATTTTTGTAGAGATGGTGTGTCTTGCTGTATTTCACAGGCTAGTCACAAACTCATGGTCTTAATTGGCCCTCCCCTGTGTTAGTCCATTTTCATGCTGCTGATAAAGGCATACCCAAGACTGGGAAGAAAAAGAGGTTTAATTGGACTTACAGTTCCATATGGCTGGGGAGGCCTCAGAATCAGGGCAGGAGACAAAAGGCACGTCTTACCTGGTGGTGGCAAGAGAAAATGAGGAAGACGCAAAAGTGGAAACCCCTGATAAAACCATCAGATCTCCTGAGACTTATTCACTGCCACAAAACAATATAGGGGAAACTGCCCCGATGACTCAATTATCTCCCACCAAGTCCCTCCCACAACATGTGGGAATTATGGGAGTACAATTCA
>NW_016829098.1:0-1485 GCF_001698545.2 Rhinopithecus bieti | reverse complement strand
CCTCAGATTCCACAGAAACAGTTGTTTCAAACTGCTCAATCCAAAGGATGATTTGACTCTATGAGATCAATACAAACATCACAAAAGAGTTGTGCAGAAAGCTTCTCTCTGATTTTCAATGGAAGACTTTTGCTTGCCTCACACAGTCCTCCTGTCGCCACTTGCTATCCCTTTGCAGAACCCTCAAAGACCGACTTTCAAACTGCGAAATGTAGAGTAAGGTTTAACGCTGGGAAAAGAATGGACATGTCAGAGAACAGTTTCTTCGATTGCTTCTTTCTGTTTTTTATTGGACGACATTTCATTTTTTCACATAGTCTTCAATGTGCTTCAAATATGACTCTTTTGGTTTCACAGGAACAGTGTTCTAACAGTGCCTTATGAGAAGAAAGTTGCAACTCCCTGAGTGGAATGCACGCATCACCAAACAATTTCTCAGAAAGCTTCTCTCCAATATTTATCTGGCTATATTTCCTATTTCACCATAGGCCCAAAAGTGATCCCAAATATCTGTTCACAGATCCATCCATGAGGGATTTTCAAAGCTGCGTAATGGAAAGAAAGCTTCATCTATGTGAGATGAATAATCATAGCAAAAAGCAGATCACAGAAAGCTTCTTTCCAGTTTTTCTCTGAATATATTTCCTTTTTCACCATAGTCCAGAATGTGCTCCCGAAGGTCCCTTCGTGGATCCGTCCTGACAGTTTCCAAGTTGCGTAATATAAAGAAAGCTTTATATATGTGAGATGATTACACATATCACAGAGTAGTTTCCTAGAAAGCTTCTTTCCAGTTTCTGTCTGAAGGTTTTTCCCTTTTCACCATCGGCATCAAATATGCTCCCCAATATCACTTGGTAGCTCTTTCTCCAAAAGGGTTTCCCTGACGCTGTATGAGAAGAGAGGTATAACATTGAGACTGGGATGCACTGGTCATAAAGCAGTTCCTCGGAAAACTTCTCTCCAGTTTCGGTCTGAACATATTTCGTATTTCAACGTTAGCCTCAAAGTGCTCCCGAATATCCCATCACATGCTAAACATACACAGGGCTACAAAACTGCTCAGTGAAAAGAGAGGCTTATCTGAGTGAGAGGAATTAGGACGACACAGAGCAGTTTCACAGAAAGCTTCCTTCTGGATTTTACCTGAGGATATTTCTTTCTCCATATTCTAAGGATCGTTCCCAAATATCCTTCCTCAGATTCTACAAAAACAGTGATTTCAAGCTGCTCAATCCAAAGAATGGTTTAACTCTAAGAGACAAATACACACATCACAAAGTAGTTGCTCAGAACATTTCTCTGCAGGTTTCATTGGAAGACGTTTCCTAGCTCACCACAGGCCTCTGGGCGTCACTAAAATCCCTTCACAGATTCTTCAAAGACAGATTTCTGAAACTGGGCAACATAGAGTAAGCATTAACTCTGTGAAGTGAATGCACATAGCAGAGAGCAGATTCTTCGTACACTTCTTCCTCGATTTTA
>NW_016829097.1:0-478 GCF_001698545.2 Rhinopithecus bieti | reverse complement strand
CTCTCCCGCGTGGGCCGCGGCCTCCCGGCTCCGAGGGCAGCCGCGCCGTCCTGCCCCGCGCGCGCGCTCGCCACTGTCCGCCGCAGGGGCCCCGGGAATCTGGAGGGGTCATGGGGCGGAGGCGGGGTCTGCGGGCGGACGGCGGCCGAAGCCGCGCGGAAGACGACGAGGAGGAGCCGGAAGATGCGGACGAGAACGCGGAGGAGGAGCTGCTGCAGGGAGAGCCTCTGCTGCCGGCGGGGACGCAGCGCGTGTGTCTGGTTCACCCTGACCTCAAGTGGTGCCCGGGGAAGCCGCAGATGACGCGACGTGACCGTGGCGGCGCTTCCAGGACAGAAACGGCAGCTGCAGATCTGGGGGCGGGGCTCTGAGGGGAGGGTCTCATAGGTGGAGATTCAGGGGTGGGGTTCTGTGGAGAGAATCTCATAGGTGGAGGCGCAGGGGCGTGGCTCTGCAGGGAAGACTTCATAGGTGGAGA
>NW_016829096.1:21447-22378 GCF_001698545.2 Rhinopithecus bieti | reverse complement strand
CCAGCACCAATTGTCCGGCACTCCCTAGCGAGATGTCCCCAGTACCTCAGTTGAAAATCCAGAAATCACCAGTCTTCTGTGTCGCTTGCGCTGGGAGTTGGAGACTGGAGCTATTCCTATTCGGCCATCTTGCTCTGCCCCCCCTTCTTAATTTCTTTAGTGACCCACTGATCATTCAGCAGTATACTGTTTAATTTCCAGGTATTTTTATAGTTACCAAAATTCCTGTTCTTATTAATTTCTGGTTTTCCTTTATTGTGGTCAGAGAAGATGCTTGATATTATTTCAGTGTTTTTGAATGTTTTAAGACTTGTTTTGTGACCTGACATAAGGTCTGTTTTTGAGAATGATTCATGTGCTGAAGATACAAATGTGTATTCTGGAGCTGTATGATTAAACCTTGATCACACAGGAGCAGCTAGATTAGTAAAGCAAGTTCTTGAAGATGCTCAAGAAGACTTAGATTCTCACACAGTAATAGTGAGAGTCTTTAACACCACACTGACAATA
Source organism: Rhinopithecus bieti (assembly GCF_001698545.2). NCBI lineage: Eukaryota > Metazoa > Chordata > Mammalia > Primates > Cercopithecidae > Rhinopithecus > Rhinopithecus bieti. The sequence goes on along the minus strand of NW_016829096.1, from coordinate 21,868 downwards.
TTAGACAGATCACCAGGACAGAAAATTAACAAAGATATTTAGGACTTGAACTCAGCACTGGATCAAAAGTCCTGATAGACTACAGGACTCTCCACTCAAAACAAAAGAATATGCATTTTTCTGATTGACACATGGCACATACTCCAAAATTGATTACATAATTGGAAGTAAAACACTCCTCAGCAAATGCCAAAAAACTGAAATCATAACAAACCATCTCTCAATGACAGTGCAATCAAATTAGAAATCAAGACTAAGAAATTCACTCAAAGCCTTAGAATTAGATGCAAATTTTTGCAGACAATGGATTCAACAAAAGTCTAATATGCAGCATATAAAAGAAACTTAAACAAATTTACAAGAGAAAAACAAATACCCCCGCCGGGGGCGGGGGCTAAAGCCTGTAATCCCAGCACTTTGG
>NW_016829096.1:14137-19309 GCF_001698545.2 Rhinopithecus bieti | reverse complement strand
TCATTGCAGTTTAGCTCACAGGAAACCACATCCACAGGAAATGAGGGGAGAGTACTACATCAAGGGAACATCCTTTAGGACAAAAAAATCCAAACAACAGCCTTCAGCCTTAGACCTTCCCTCTGACAGAGCCTACCCAAATGAGAAGGAATGAGAAAACCAACCCTGGTAATATGATAAAACAAGGCTCATCAACACCCGCCAAAAGTCACACTAGTTCACCAGCAATGGATCCAAACCAAGAAGAAATCCCTGATTTACCTGAAAAAGAATTGAGGACGTTAGTTATTAAGTTAATCAAGGAGGCACCAGAGAAAGGCAAAGCCCAAAGCAAGGAAACCCAAAAGAAATACAAGAAGTGAATGGAGAAATATTAAAGGAAATAGATAGTTAAAGCGAAAACAATAAAAAAATTCAGGAAACCTTGGAAACACTTTTAGAAATGCAAAATGCTCTGGAAAGTCTCAGCAATAGAATTGAACATGTAGAAGAAAGAAATTTAGAACTCAAAGAGGAGGTCTTAAAATTAACCCAATCCAAAAAGACAGAAGAAAAAAAAAAAAAGAAAACACGAACCAAGCCTTCAAGAACTCTGTGATTATGTTAAATAACCAATCCTAAGGATAATCAGTGCTCCTGAGGAAGAAGAGAATTCTGAAAGCTTGGAAAACATATTTGGAAAAATAATAGAGGAAAGCTCCCTTAGTGTTGCTAGAGACCTAGACATGTAAATGCGAAAAGCACAAAGAACACCCGTGAAATTCATCCCCAAAAGATCTTCACCTAGGCACACTGTCATCAGGTTATCCAAAGTTAAGACAAAGGAAAGAATCTTAAGACTTCTGAGACAGAAACATCAGATAACCTATAAAGGAAAACTTATCAGGTTAACAGTAGATTTCTCAGCAGAAACTCTATGAGCTAGCAGGGATTGGGGCTCTATCTTCAGCTTCCTCAAACAAAACAATTTTTAGCCAAGAATTTTGTATCTAGTGAAACTAAGCATCATATATGAAGGAAAGATGCAGTCGTTTTCAGACCAAAAAAAATGCTGAGAGCATTAACCATTACCAAGCAACCACTACAAGAACTGCTAAAAGGAGCTCTAAATTTTGAAACAAATTCTAGAAACACTTCAAAAACAGAACCTCTTTAAAGCATAAATCACACAGGACTTATAAAACAAAAATACAAGTTAAAACACAAAACAAACAAACAAAACAGTGTACACAGGAAAGAAAGAGCATGATGAATCCAACAGTACCTCACATTTCAATGCAAATATTGAATGTACATGGCCTAAATGTTCCACTTTAAAAGACACAAAACTGCAGAATGGCTAAGAGCTCACCAACGATCTGCTGTCTTCAGGAGACTCACATAACACATAAGAACTCTCATAAACTTAAAGTAAAAGGGTGGAAAAAGGCATTTCATGGAAATGGACACCAAAGGTGAGCAGAGGTGGCTATTTTTATATCAGACAAAACAAACTTTAAGGCAATGGAAGTTAAAAGAGACAAAGGGGGACATTATATAATGCTAAAAGGCCTTGTCCAACAGGAAAATATCACAATCCTAAAGATATACACACCTAACACTGGAGCTCCTAAATTAATAAAACAATTATTAATAGACTAAAAAAATGAGATATACAGCAACACAACAATAGTGGGGGATTTCAATACTCCACTGACAGCACTAGACAGGTCATCAAGACAGAAAGTCAACAACGAAACAATTAATTTAAACTATACCTTGGAATAAACGGACTTAACAGGTATATATAAAACATTTCATTCAACAACTGCAGAATACACATTCTATTCAACAGCACATGAAACTTCCTCCAAGATACACCATATAATAGGTTACAATATGAGCCTCAATAAATTTAGGAAAATTGAAATTATATCACGCACTCTCTCAGACCACTGTGAAATAAAACTGGAAATCAATTCCAACAGGAAAACTCAAAAACGTGCAAATACATGGGAAGTGAATAACTGTCCCAGAATGAGCATTCAGTCAAAAACAAAATCAAGATGGAAATTTAAAAATTCTTCCAACTGAATCACAAGAACAACAAAACCTATCAAAACCTTTTGGATACAGCTAAGACAGTGCTAAGAGGAAAGTTCATACCCCTAAATGCCTACATCAAAAAGATTGAAAGAGTACAAACATTCAATCTAAGGCCACACCTCTTGGAACTAGAGAAACAAGAACAAAGCAAATGCAAACACAACAGAGGAAAAGAAATAACCAAGATCAGAGAAGAACTAAATAAAATTGAAACAAAAAAAAAGATAAATGAAACACAAATCTGGTTCTTTGAAAAGATAAATAATATTGATAGACCATTAGCAGGATTAACCAAGAAAAATAAGGCCATAGTCACCAAAACAGTGTGGCACTGGTATAAAAATAGGCACTTAGAACAACGGAACAGAATAGAGAACTCAGAAATAAACCCAAATACTTACAACTAACTGATCTTCGACAAAGTAAACAAAAACATAAAGTGGGGAAAGGACACCCTTTTCAACCAATGGTGCTGGGATAATTGGCTAGCCACAGGCAGGAGAATGAAACTGGATCCTCATCTCTCACCTTATACAAAAATCAACTCAGGATGGATTAAAGACTTAAACATAAGAACTGAAACTATAAAAATTCTAGAAAATAACATTGGAAAAACACTTCTAGATATTGGTTTAGCCAAAGATTTTGTGACCAAAATCCCCAAAGCAAATGCAACAAAAACAAAGATAAATAGCTGGGACCTAACTAAACTAAAGAGCTTTTGCACGGCAAAAGAAACAGTTAGCAAAGTAAACAGACAACCGACAGAGTGGGAGAAAAACTTCACAATCTATAAATCTGACAAAGGACTAATATCCAGAATCTACAACAAACTCAAACCAATCAGGGAAAAAACCGAACTATCCCATTAAAAAGTGGGCTAAGTACATGAATAGACAATTCTCAAAACAAGATAGACAAATGTCCACCAAACATGAAAAAATGCTCAACATCACTAATGATCAGGGAAATGCAAATCAAAACCACAATGCAATACGACCTTACTCCTGCAAGAATGGCCCTAATCAAAAAATCAAAAAATAGTAGATGTTGGCATGGATGCAGTGATCAGGGAACACTTCTACACTGCTGGTGGGAATGTAAACTAGTACAGTCGCCAGGGAAAACAGTGTGGAGATTCCTTAAAGAATTAAAAGTAGAACAACTATTTGATCCAGCAATCCCACTACTGGGTATCTACTGCAAGGAAAATAAGTCATTATTGAAAAAAGACACTTGCACATGCATGTTTATAAGCAGCACAATTCACAACTGCAAAATCGTGGAACCAATTTGAATGCCCATCAATCAATGAGTGAACAAAGAAACTTTGGTATAATAGAATACTACTCAACCATAAGTAGGAATGAATTAACAGGATTTGAAGGACCTGGATGAGATTGAAGACTATTGATCTAAGTGAGGTAACTCAGGAATGGAAAACCAAACATCGTATGTTCTCACTGATATGTGGGAGCTAAGCTGTGAGGATGCAAAGTCATAAGAATGCTACAATGGACTTTGGGGACTTGGGGGGAAGAGTGGGAGATGGGGAGAGATACAAGACTACAAATGCAGTGCAGAGTACAGTGCTTGGGTGACGGGTACACCAAAATCTCACAAATCACCACTAAAGAACTTAGTTATGTAACCAAATACCACCTGTACCCCATTAACTTATGGAAAGATAAAATAAAACAATACAAAATTTAAAAAATAAAATAAAGGCACATGCACATGAATGTTTATCGCCACACCATTCACAATAACAAAGACATGAGATCAATCTAAATAATCATCAAAGATAGGCTGGATAAAGAAAATGTGATACATACATACTATGAAATACTATGCTACCATAAAAAAATAAAACTTGATCATGTCCTTTGCAGAGACATGAATGAAGCTGAAGGCCATTTTCCTAAGCAAACTAATGCAAGAACAGAAAACCAAATACCACATGTTTTCACTCATAAATGAGAGCTAAATGATAAGAACACACGGACACAGGGGAGCAACATAGACTGAAGCTTATCATAGGGTGCAGGATAGGAGGAGGGAGAGGATAAGGAAAAATAACTGATGGGTACTAGGCTTAATAGCTGGACGATGAAATAATCTGTACAACAAAGCCCCATGACACAAGTTTACCTATGTAACAAACGTGAATGTTTACCCTGAACTTAAAATAAAAGTTTTAAACAAAGGATGCCCTGCTCTTTGAGGCAACATCAATAAACCTGGAGGATATATTAAATGAATTAAGTCAGGCACAGAGAGAAAAAAAATTGCATGATCTCACCTATATTTGAAATCTAAAGTATTTAAACTTATAAAAAAGCAAAAGCAAAAGATGTTTGCTAGGGGCTGAGGGCAGGTGTAAGGAAAATGGGAAGATGTTGGTCAAAGGATACAGACTTTCATTATAAGATGAATAAGTCCTGGCTATCTAATGTAGAGCACAGTGACTATAGTTAACAATGTATTATATGTTTTAAATTTGATATGAGAAAGTTTAAGTGTGCTCACTACACACATAAACACACAAACATATACACACAATGTGAATTATGGGTGGTAACTGGCATGGTGATTTTATCATGGTAAATATTATGCCACGTAAAATTATATGTAATCATTACATTGTACATGTTGAATATATATAGTTTTACCAATTAAATTTTACAATTTAAAAAGGCTTAAAACATTGTCAAGAACTGAAAAAATTACCATTTCTTGGAAGAAAATTACATTGTATTGGTCTATTAGCATATTTGTCACTTCAGATGTAAACATTACTGAAAATAAATATATCAATAGAGATAATCTAGTAATGAAACACAGAAAAAACCTGAAAATATAAGTATAGCATCACTGACCTGTTGGACAACTTTAGATGACATAATACAAGTATAATTTGACTGCTCAAAGAAGAGGAGAGAATAAGATGGAAAAAAAATTTAAAAATAGTGGCTAAAATTTTTTTTTTTATTATTATACTTTAAGTTCTAGGGTACATGTGCATAACGTGCAGGTTTGTTACATATGTATACTTATGCCATGTTGGTGTGCTGCACCCATCAACTC
>NW_016829096.1:9687-13512 GCF_001698545.2 Rhinopithecus bieti | reverse complement strand
CGTGATCTGCCCGTCTCGGCCTCCCAAAGTGCTGGGATTACAGGCTTGAGCCACCGCGCCCGGCCGAGACAGCGTTTTTTCATGGTGCCCAGACTAGTCTTGAATCCCTGAGCTCAAGAGATTTCACTGTCTGGGCCTCCCAAAGTGCTGGAATTACAAGTGTGAGCCACAATGCCTGGCCAGAATATCTTAAAGGCACTCAGAGAAAAAAAAAGATGCATTAGGTACCAAATAACAAAGATGATGAAAATGTCAAATGTACTGGTGAGAATCCAAGACAGATGAGAGTAAACCAGCATCTCTATGGTATGAAAGAAAAAAATTTAAACCTAGAACTCTATACCCGGTAAAATATCTCTCAAAAATAAAGAAAATTGCAGACATATTTTAGATTTGTGAAGTGTAAATAATTCATCACCGGCAGACTGTATGACAAGAAATGTTGAAGTAAGTTTATCAGAGAGACAAAAATAATAAAAGATAGAAATCTGAATCTATACAAAGAAATGGAGAGCGACAGAGTTGGTAAAACATATAAGACATTTTCTCATAATCTAAATATTTTAAAATAATTTACTGTTTATAAGAAATAATAATGAATTTGGGGCTTATAACAAACATAAAAGTAAAATGGATGATAAAACTAAGGCAAAGGTCAGAAGAAGAAAAATTGAAGTATATTGTTGCAGTGTTCTTACAACATATATATATTTTATATGGTTACTTAGAGGAACAATGTTATAAGCCAAAGTTGTAAACTAAAATATGAAAGCAAAAAGCCCCAAGCAAAATGAAGGGTTGTAGCTAATAATCCAACTGAGGAGATAAAATGGAATAACAAAAATTATTGATTAATGCAAAACAGACAGGGATAAAAGAAAAGAATAAAGAACAGATTAGAGAAATAAAAACACAGAGAGCAAAATGACAGAATGGAAGGCTCCACTGATTGTCCCCCACACAAGACCAATTTAACAACTATCTTCACAAAATGCACCTTCATAAGAACTAAAATTAGGTGAGCACTCACAGCACGTGGCTTCACGTTCATATAACCAAAAGCGGCACTGAAGAGGTTGGAAAACCGGTTTTGAATTCGAAAGCCACTCCTCTCTCAACCCCTGGCAGTGGTGTCATGATGCAGAGAGCATTTATATGCTCTAGAGAGAGGGAGAGCCAGCAATTGTGAGACGTTAAACTAAGTGCTGCCCTCGTTATACCAGAAAAAAAAAAAAAAATTAAGCTGATGCCCCCTCACAGAGTGGAAATTTAAACCAACTCTAGCTAGAGGGAATTTGCCAATGCCAGTGGTCAGAACTTGAGTTCCAGCAAGCCTCAACAGCATGGGCTAAGGTGCTCTGAAGCTCCAAATAAACTTGAAAGGTAGTCTATACCACAAAAACTGCAACTGCTTGGTCAGTTCTAGGGCTGAACTGGGCACAGAGGCTGGACTTGGGGAGCACATGCCCTACTGAGACACCAGGTGGGGCAGCTAATAGAATGCTGGCAGTTCTCCTCCACAAGCCCCAGGCTGCACAGCTCATGGCTCCAAAAGAGACTCCTTCCTTCCACTTCAGGAGAGGAGATAGAAGAGTGGGGAATACTTACCCTGTTTCTTAAAAAACAGCTCAGCCAAAGGTGAATAGGGCACTAGTCAGAGTCGTGAGGCCCCGTTACAGGCCCCAGCTCCTGGATGACATTCCTAGAAACACTCTGGGGCAGTAGGGGACTCATTGACTTGAAGGAAAGGACCCAGTTGTGGAAGATTCATTACCTGCTAACTGAAGAGCCTTTGGGTCCTGAATAACCTGCAGTGATATCCAGGCACTATATTGAGAGCCTTGGGTGAGATGCTAAGACTTGCTGGCCTCAGGTAAGACTCATTGCATTTCCAGCTGCGCTGGCTACAAGGTGAGCCTCCTTCTGCTTGAGAAAAGTGGAGAAAAAAGTAAAGGGTACTTTGTGTTGCACCTCAGATATCAACTCAGCCACAGAGTGGTAAATGAGAAAGTGGGCTCTTGTAGTTCCCAATTCCAGATCTTGACTCTAGGATGCAATCTCTTGACATGCCCTGGGCCAGAAAGGGAGCCCATTTCACTGAAGGGTGAGTCCCAGACCAAACAGCAGTTACCACAAGCTGACTAAAATGCCCTTGAGACAATAGAGAATACTGACAGTAGTTTCACAGTACTCTCAGTGGGCCTGAGATGGCAGTGGCCACAGGATGAGGAACCTCTGCCTTTATAAACAAAAAGAAAGAGTAGGAAGGGCTGCATCTTGTGATTTGAGCACCAGCTCAGCTTCATTACAATAGAACCCCAAGTGGGCTTCTAAGGTTTTTGACTCTAGTCCCTCAATCTAAGACAGCATCTCTGTACCTGCCTGTGGCCTGGGGAACTCACCACTTTGAAAGGAAGAACAAAGGCCTGGTTGACTTTGCCACCTGATTGTAGAGCTCCAGAGCTTTCAGCAGAAATATATGCTAATGAGGGAGTGATTACAGAAGGCCTTGGATGAAACCAAGTGCTACACTGGCTTCAAGTGTGACCCAACATATTCTAGGGATGGTGACAACATAAGTTCTTGTTTCTCTCTATCCCAAGCGATAGGTGGCTCAGGAGAGACAGAGAGAGAGACAGGGAGAGAGAGAGAGAGAGAGAGACAGAGAGAGAGAGAGAGAGAGAGAGATTATGTCTGTTTGGGAGAAAGTAAAAGAAGAGAACAAGAGTCTCTGCTTATTAATCCAGAGAAATCTTCTATATCTTGTCCAAGACCAACAAAGCAGTACCTCTATGAGTTGACAAGAGCTAGAGCACTACTAGACTTTGGGTTCCCCTTAAGTAGATACAGTTTACACCACAATATCCAAGTAATTCTAAATATCTGAAAAACATTTCAAAGAAGAAAGAGTACAAATGAGCCCGGACAGCAAAGACTAAAATAAATACCAAATTGTTGAGTGCCCAGGCTCAAACATCGACAAGTACCAAGATGGTCCTTGAAATCATGACTTCACCACATGAACTGAATAAAGCACCGGGAACCAATGCTGGAGAAACAGAAATATGTGAACTTTCAGAGAGATCATTTAAATTAGCTGTGTTGAAGAAACTCAAAGATATTCAAGATAACATAGAGCGGAAATCAGAATTTTATAAGATTAATAAAATATTGAAATAAATTTTAAAACAAGCAGAAATTCTGGAGCTGAAGAATGCAATTGGCATATCTAAAAGCACAATAGAATCTATTGATAGAAAAATTATTCAAGTGGAAGAAGAAATTGGTGAGCTTTAAGACAGGCTATTTAGAAATACACACTCAGGAGGTAAAATAAAAAACAATAAAGCATGGGTCCAGAATCCAGAGAATAGCTTCCAAAGGGCAAATTTTAGAGTAATTGGCTTAAAAGAAGAGTTAGAGAAAGAGATAAGGGTGCAAAGTGTATTCAAAGAGATAATAAGAAAGAACTTCTCAAACTTAGAGAAAGATATCAGTATCCAAGTACAAGAGGTGACAGAACAGCAACCAGATGTAAAACAAACAAGACTACATCAAAATATTTAATAATCAAACTCCCAAAGGTCCAGTGTAAAGAATTTTAAAAGCAGCAAGAAGATATAAACAAATAATACACAGTGGAGCTCCAGTATGTATGGCAGCAGACTTTTCAGTGGAAATCTTAAAGTCCAGGGGAGAGTGACATGACATATTTAAAGCCTAAAAGACAAGAACTTTCATCTTACAATAGTATATATGATGAAATTACCCTTCAAACATAAAAAAGAAATAAAGAATTCTCTAGGCAAAAAAAAAAAAAAAAAA
>NW_016829096.1:0-7712 GCF_001698545.2 Rhinopithecus bieti | reverse complement strand
CTATAGAACTCTCTACCCCAGATCAACAGAATATGCATTCTTCTCAACACCACATTGCACTTATTCTAAAATTGGTCACATAATTGGAAGTAAAACACTCCTCGGAAAATGCAAAAACGGAAATCATAACAGTCTCTCAGACCACAGTGCAATCAAATTAGAACTCAGGATTAACAAACTCACTCAAAACTGCACAACTACATGGAAACTGAACAACATGCTCCTGAATGACTACTGAGTAAATAACAAAATTAAGACAGAGATGAAGATGTTCTTTGAAACCAATGAGAACAAAGACAAAACATACCAGAATCTCTGGGACACATTTTAAGCAGTGTTTAAATAGAAATTTATAGCATTAAATGCCCACAAGAGAAAGCAGGAAAGATCTAAAATCAACACCCTAACATCACAATTAAAAGAACTACAAGGAACATGGCCGAATAGGAACAACACCAGTCTGCAGCTCCCAGTGACATCAACACGGAAGTCAGGTGATTTCTGCATTTCCAACTGAGGTACCCAGTTCATCTCATTGTGACTGGTTGGACAGTGGATGCAGCCCACAGAGGTTAAGCTGAAGCAGAATGGTGCGTTTCCTCAACTGAGAAGCACAAGGGGTCAAGGAATTCCCACCACCCCCCCCCCACACACACACACACAGAAGGCAAGCCATACGGGTCTGAGCCTGAGGAACTCTGGGACAGATACTGAGCTTGTCCCATGGTCTTCACAACCTGCAAACCAGGAGATTCCCTGTGGCGACTACCCCACTGGGGCCCTGGGTTTCCAGCACAAAACTGTGCGGCCAATTGGGCAGACACCAAACTAGCTGCAGGAGCTTCTTCTTTTTTTTCCCGTGCCTCAGTGGTGCCTGGAACGCCAGCGAGACGGAACCATTCACTCCCCTGGAAAGGGAGGTTGAAGCCAGGGAGCCAAGTGGTCTGGCTTGGCGGGTTCCACCCCACAGAGCCCAGGAATCTAAGATTTGCTGGCATGAAATTATGGTTACCAGCACAGCAGTAATCTGAGATCCACCTGGGAAGGTTGAGCTTTGTAGGGGAGGGGCATCTGCCATTGCTGAGGCTAGGGTAGGCGGTTTTATGGCCACAGTGTAAATGAAGCTGCTGGGAAATTCGAACTGTGTGGAGCCCACTGCAGCTCAGCAAGGCTTCTGTGGCCATACTACCGGATTGCCCCTCTCTGGAAAGGGCATCTCTGTAACAAAGGCAGCAGCCTCAGTCAGGGGCTTATAGTAAACTTAAAGGTCCCTGCCTGATGGCTCTGAAGAGAACAGAGATGAAGATGTTCTTTGAAACCAATGAGAACAAAGACAAAACACACCATAATCTGCTACACAGGAGAGCATTCGAGCTCTGCTAAGGGTCAGTCTACCTCCTCAAGTGAGTCCTTACCCCATGTATATTGACTGGGAGACACCTCCCAGTTGGGACTGACAGACAACTCATACAGGAGAGCTCTGACTGCCACCTGGCAGGTTCCTCCCTGGGTCGAAGCTTCCAGAGGAAAGAACAGGCAGCAATCGTTGCTGCTCTGCAGCCTCTGCTGGTGATACCCAGGCAAACAGGGTTGGGAGCGAACGTCCAGCAAACTCCAGCAGACTGGCAGCAGAGGGGCCCGACTGTTAGAAGGAAAAGAAACAAGCAGAAAGGATTAGCATGTCAACTCAAAGACCCCATCCGAAGGTCACCAACATCAAAGACCAAAGATAGATAAATCCACAAAATGGGGAAAGACAAGCACAAAACGCTGAAAATTCCAAAACCAAAATGCCTCTCCTCCTCCAAAGGATCACAGCTCCTTGCCAGCAAGGGAGCAAAATTGGATGGAGAATGAGTTTGATGAACTGACAGAAGTAGGTTTCAGAAGGTGTGTAATAACAAAAAACTCCAAGCTAAAGGAGCATGTTCTAACCCAATGCAAGGAAGCTAAAACCTTGAAAAAAGGTTAGGCAAAGTGCTAACTAAAATAACCAATGTAGAGAAGAACATAAATGACCTGATGGAGCTGAAAATGTAGCATGAGAACTTTGTGAAGAATACAAGTATCAATAGCCAAATTGATCAAGCAGAAGAAATGATATAAGTGATTGAAGATCAACTTAATGAAATAAAGAAAGAAGACAAGATAAGAGAAAAAAGTAAAAGCAATGAACAAAGCCTCCGAGAAATATGGGACTATGTGAAAAGACCAAATCTATCTTTCACTGATGTACCTGAAAGTGACGGGGAGAATGGAACCAAGTTGGAAAACACTCTTCAGGATATTATTCAGGAGAACTTCCCCAACCTAGGAAGACAGGCCAACATTCAAATTCAGGAAATACAGAGAACACCACAAAGATACTCCTTGAGAAGAGCAGCCCCAAGACACATAATCATCAGATGCACCAAGGTTGAAAAGAAGAAGAACATGTTATGGGCAGCCAGAGAGAAAGTTCGGGTTACCGAGAAATCAAAGCCCATCATACTGAGGATCTCTCTGCAGAAACCCTACAAGCCAGGAGAGATTGGGAGCCAATATTCAACATTCTTAAAGAAAAAATTTTCAAACCTGAATTTCATATCCAGCCAAACTAGGTTTCACAAGTGAGGAGAAATAAAATCCTTTACAGACAGGCAAATGCGGAGGGATTTTGCCACCACCAGACCTGCCTTACAAGAGCTCCTGAAAGAAGTACTAAACATGGAAAGGAACAACTTGTACCAGTCACTGCAAAACATGCCAAATTNTGAATTTCATATCCAGCCAAACTAGGTTTCACAAGTGAGGAGAAATAAAATCCTTTACAGACAGGCAAATGCGGAGGGATTTTGCCACCACCAGACCTGCCTTACAAGAGCTCCTGAAAGAAGTACTAAACATGGAAAGGAACAACTTGTACCAGTCACTGCAAAAACATGCCAAATTGTAAAGAACATCGACACTATGAAGAAACTGCACTAACTAACAGATAAAATAACCAGCTACCATCATAATGACAGGATCAAATTCACACATAACAATATTAACCTTAAATGTACATGGGTTAAATACCCCAATTAAATGACGCAGACTGGCAAGTGGGTAAACAGTCAAGACCCATCACTGTGCTGTATTCAGGAAACTCATCTCACATGCAAAGACACACATTGGCTCAAAATAAAGGGATGGAGAAATATTTACCAAGCAAACGGAAAGCAAAAACAAACAAACAAACAAACAAAAAACAAAAAAAAAAACAAAAAAAACAGCAGTTGCGATGCTAGTCTCTAATAAAACAATCTTTAAACCAACAAAGATCAAAAGAGACAAAGAAGGGCATTACATAATGGTAAAGGGAACAATGCAGCAAGAAGAGCTAACTTTCCTAAATGTATATGCATCCAATACAAGAGCACCCAGATTCATAAAGCAAGTTCTTAGAGACCTACAAGGAGACTTAGACACCCACACAATAATAATGGGAGACTTTAACACACCACTGTCAATATTAGGTCAACGAGACAGAAAATTAACAAGGATATCCAGGACCTGAAGTCAGATCTGGACCCAGTGGAACTAACAGACCTCTACAGAACTCTCCACCCCAAATCAACAGAATATACACTCTTCTCAACACCTCATCGCACTTATTCTAATATCGACCACGTAATTGGAAGTAAAACACTCCTCAGAAAATGCAAAAGAATGAAAATCATAACAAACAGTCTCTCAGACCACGGTGCAATCAAATTAGAACTCAAGATTAAGAAACTCACTCAACACCGCAAAAATACATGGAAACTGAACCTCCTGCTCCTTCATGACTACTGGGTAAATAAGGAAATAAAGGCAGAAATGAAGATGTTCTTTGAAACCAATGAGAATGAAGACACAATGTACCAGAATCTCTGGGACACATTTAAAGCAGTATGTAGACGGAAATTTATAGCACTAAATGCCCACAAGAGAAAGCAAGAAAGATCTAAAATTGACACCCTAACATCAAAATTAAAAGAACTAGAGAAGCAACAGCAAACAAATTCAAAAGCTAGCAGAAGACATGAAATAACCAGGACCAGACTGATTCACAGCTGAATACCTCCAGGGGTACAAAGAGGAGCTGGTACCTTTCCTTCTGAAACTATTGCAAAAAATAAAAAATGGGGACTCCTCCCTAACTCATTTTATGAGGCCAGCATCATCCTGATACCAAAACCTGCCAGAGACACATTAAAATAAAAGAAAATTTCAGGCCAATATCCCTGATGCTTATCGATGTAAAAATCCTCAATGAAATACTGGCAAAACGAATCCAGCAGAACATCAAAAAGCTTATCCACCACAATCAAGTCGGCTTTATCGCTGGGATGCAAGGTTAGTTCAACATATGCAAATCAATAAACGTAATCCATCAAATAAACAGAACCAATGACAAAAGCCGCATGATTATCTCAATAGATGCAGAAAAGGCCTTCAATAAAATTCAACAACGCTTCATGCTAAAAACTCTCAATAAACTAGGTATGGACAGAAAATATCTCAAAATAATAAGAGATATTTATGACAAACCCACAGTCAATATCATACTGAATGGGCAAAAACTGGAGGCATTCCCTTTGAAAACTGGCACAAGACAACGATGCCCTCTCTCACCACTCCTATTCAACATACTATTGGAAGTTTTGGCCAGGGCAATCAGGCAAGAGAAAGGAATAAAGGGTATTCAAATAGGAAGAGAGGAATTCAAATTGTCCCTGTTTATGGATTACATGATTGTATATTTAGAACACCCCATCCTCTCAGCCCAAAATCTCCTTAAGCTGATGAGAAACTTCAGCAAAGTCTCAGGATACAAAATCAATGTGCATAAATCACAAGCATTCTTATCCACCAATAACAGACAGAGAGCCGAATCATGAATGAACTGCCATTCACAACTGCTACTGAGAGAGTAAAATACCTAAAAATACAGTTTACAATATATGTGAAGGACCTATTCTAGGAGAACTACAAATCACTACTCAAGGAAATAAGAGAGGACACAAACAAATGGAAAAACATTCCATACTCATGGATAGGAAGAATCAATATCGAGAAAGTGGCCATACACCCAAAAGTCATTTATACATTCAGTGCTATCCCCACGAAGCTACCACCGACTTTCCTCACAGAACTGGAAAAAGCTACTTTAAACTTCACATGGAACCAAAAAAGAGCCTGCATAGCCAAGACAATTCTGGGCAACAAGAACAAAGCTGGAGGCATCACACTACCTAACTTCAAGCTATACTACAAGGCTACATTAACCAAAACAGCAAGGTACTGGTACCAAAACAGATATACAGACCAATGGAACAGAATGGAGGCCTCAAAAATAACACCATGCAGCTACAACCATCTGATCTTTGACAAACCTGACACACACAAGCAATGGGGAAAAGATTCCCTGTTTAATAAATAGTGTTGGGAAAACTGGATAGCCATATGCAGAACTGAAAATGGACCCCTTCCTTACAACTGTTACAAAAATCAACTCAAGATGGATCAAATACTTAAATGTAAGACCTAGGACCATAAAACTCCTAGAAGAAAACCTGGGCAATACCAACCAGGACATAAGCAAGGGAAAGATTTCATGTCCAGAACACAAAAAGCAATGGCAACAAAAGTCAAAATTGACAAATGGGATCTAATTAAGCCAAAGACCTTCTGCACCACAAAACAAACTATCATCAGAGTGAACAGCCAACCTACAGAACGGGAGAAAAATTTTGCAATCTATCCATCTGACAAAGGGCTAAGATCCAGAATCTATGAAGAACTTAAACAAGTTTACAAGAAAAAAAAAACAATCACTTTAAAAAATGGGCAAAGGATATCAACAAACATTTCTCAAAAGAAGACATTTATGCAGCCAACAGACATGAAAATGCTCATCATCACTCGTTATTAGAGAAATGCAAATCAAAACCACAATGAGATACCATCTCACGCCTTTTAGAATGGCGATCATTAAAAAGTCAGGAAACAACAGATGCTGGAGAGGTTGTGTAAAAATGGAATGCTTTTACACTGTTGATGGAAGTGCAATTTAGTTCAACCATTGTGGAAGACAGTGTGGCGATTCCTCAAGGATCGAGAACTAGAAATACCATTTGACCCAGCAATCCCATTACTGGGTATATATCCAAAGGATTATAAATCATTCTACGATAAAGACACATGCACATGTATGTTCATTGTGACACTATTCACAATAGCAAAGACTGGGAACTAATCCAAATGTCCATCAATGACAGACTGAACAAAGAAAATGTGGCACATATACACCATGGAATGCTATTCAGCCATAAAAAAAGATGAGTTCATGTTTTTTGCAGGGACATGAATAAAGCTGGAAACCATCATTCTCAGCAAACTAACACAGGAAAATAAAACTAAACACAGAATGTTCTCACTCATAAGTGGGAATTGAACAATGAGAACACATGGACACAGGGAGGTGAACATCATAGAGGGACTGTCAGGGGGTTGGGGGCTAGGTTTGGGATAGCATTAGGAGAAATGCCTAATGTAGATGATGGGTTGATGGGTGCAGCAAACGACGATGGCACGTGTATATCCATGTAACTAACCTGCACGTCCTGCACATGTACCTCAGAACTTGAAGTATAATAACAAAAAAAGATAAAAAAGAAAGATCAAGTGATGAATCAATCAAAAAGAATAACTACAACAGCTTCTTAAGACATAAACAGTACAATAAGATACTAATATATACAACAAAAAGTTAAAAAACAGGGGGATGAAGTAAAGGTGTAGAGATGTTAGTTTTTTCGTTTTACTTATTCATTTTTTCAGATGGAGTCCCATTCTGTTGCCCAGACTAGAGTGCAGTGGTGCAATCTCAGCTCACTGCAACCTCCACTTCCTGGGTTCAAGTGATTCGCCAGCCTCAACCTCTTAAGCAGCTGAGGTTACAGGCATGTGCTGCCACGCCTGGCTGATTTTTGTATTTTTAGTAGAAACAGGGTTTCACTACGTTGCCCAGGCTAGTGTTGAACCTCTGATCCACCCACCTTGGCCTCCCGAAGTGCTAAGATTACAGAAGTGAGCCACCATGACTGGCCATTAGGATTTTTGTTGTTGTTGTTGTTGTTTGTTTATGCAAACAGTGTTCAGTTGTTATCAGCTTAAAATAATGGGTTATAAGATAGTGTTTGCAAGCCTCAGAGTAACCTCAAAGCAAAAAATATATAACACACATACAAAAAATAAAAAGCAAAAAACTAAATTATATCACCAGAGAAAACCAACTTCACTAAGAGAAAGGCAGGAAGAAATAAAGAAGAAAGAAAAGACCACGAAACAGCAGAAAACAAATAACAAAATGGCAGAAGCAAGTCTTTACTTTTATCATTAGTAGCATAGAATGTAAATGAAATAAATCTCCCATCAAAAGTCATAGAGTGGTTTAACGGGGTGAAAGCACAATGCCCATTGATCTGTTGCTACAGGAAGCACACTTCACCTATAAAAACACATACAGTAAAAATAACAGGATAAAAAAAGATATTTTATGCCAATGGCAACAAGAAAATAGCAGAAATAGCTATACTTATATCAGACATAATATATTTCAAGACAAAAAAACTATAAAAAGAGACAATTGGGGGGCGGAGCAAGATGGCCCAATAGGAACAGCTCCAGTCTCCAACTCCCAGCGC
>NW_016829095.1:0-350 GCF_001698545.2 Rhinopithecus bieti | reverse complement strand
CAGTGGCTCATGCCTGTTAATCCTAGCACTTTGAGAGGCCAAGGCAGGCAGATCACGAGGTCAGGAGATCGAGACCATTTTGGTTAACAGGGTGAAACCCCACCTCTACTAAAAATACAAAAAATTAGCCGGGCATGGTGGCGGGCGCCTGTAGTCTCAGCTACTCGGGAGGCTGAGGCAGGAGAATGGTGTGAACCCAGGAGGCGGAGCTTGCGGTGAGTCAAGATCACACCACTGCACTCCAGCCTGGGTGACAGAGCAAGACTGTCTGGAAGAAAGGAAGGAAGGAAGGAAGGAAGGAAGGGAGGGAGGGAGGGAGGGAGGAAGGAAGGAAGGAAGGAAGGAAGGAA
>NW_016829094.1:0-993 GCF_001698545.2 Rhinopithecus bieti | reverse complement strand
GACCTGCAGCTGAGGGGTCTGACTGTTAGAAGGAAAGATAACAGACAGAAAGGAATAGCATCAACATCAACAAAAGGACATCCACACCAAAACCCCATCTGTAGGTCACCAACATCAAAGACCAAAGGTAGATAAAAACCACAAAGATAGGGAGAAACCAGAGCAGAAAAGCTGAAAATTCCAAAAAACAGAGCACCTCTTCTCCTCCAAAGGATCACAGCTCCTCGCCAGCAAGGGAACACAACTGAATGGAGAATGAGGTTTGATGAGTTGACAGAAGTAGGCTTCAGAAGGTCGGTAATAGCAAACTTCTCTGAGCTAAAGGAGCATGTTCTAACCCATCGCAAGAAAGTTAAAACCTTGAAAAAAGGTTAGATAAATGGTTCACTAGAATAAAGAATGTAGAGAAGACCTTACGTGACCTGATGGAGCTGAAAACCACGGCACAAGAACTTCATGACACATGCACAAGCTTCAAAAGCCAATTCAATCAAGTGGAAGAAAGGGAATCAGTGATAGAAGATCAAATAAATGAAATGAAGTGAGAAGAGAAGTTTAGAGAAAAAAGAGTGAAAAGAAATGAACAAAGCTTCCAAGATTTATGAGAATACTGAAAAGACAAAATATACGTTTGATTGGTATACTGGAAAGTGATGGGGAGAATGGAACCGAGTTGGAAAACACTCTTCAGGATATTATCCAGGAGAACTTCCCCAACCTAGCAAGGCAGGCGAACATTCAAATTCAGGAAATACACAGAACACCACAAAGATACTCCTTGAGAAGAGCAACCGCAAGACACATAATTGTCAGATTCACCAAGGTCGAAATGAAGGAAAAAAATGTTAAGGGCAGCCAGAGAGAAAGGTCAAGTTACCGACAAAGGGAAGCCCATCAGACTACCAGTGGATCTTTCAGCAGACCCTACAGGCCAGAAGAGAGTGGGGCCAACATTTAACATTCTTAAAGAAAAGAATTTTAAATCCAGAATCT
>NW_016829093.1:9103-12841 GCF_001698545.2 Rhinopithecus bieti | reverse complement strand
AAAAAAAAAAAAGAAAAAAGAAAAAACAAACAAACAAACAAAAAAAGAAACTAGTATTAGCCTAATACGCAAACCAGGAAAAGACATAACAACAAAAAAAGAAAACTATAGACCAATATCCCTGATTAACATAGACGCAAAAATCCTCAAAAAAATACTAACTGAATCCAACAGCATATCAAAAAGATAATCCACCATCAACAAGTGGGTTTCATACCAGGGATGCAGGGAAGGTTTAACGCATGCATGTCAACAAATGTGACACACCACATAAACAGAATTGAAAACAAAAATCAAGGGGCCAAGATGACCTACTAGAAACAGTTGTTGTCGGAGGCTCCCATAAAGAGAAGAACAAAATGGCAAGTGAATCCTGCATCATCAACAGAGGTATCCAGGTTCCCTCATTTGGACTGACTAGGTGGTTGGTGTGACTCATGAAGAATGAGGAAAAGTAGAGTGGTGTGATGGCCCACCTGGGAGCCACATGGGGCAAGCGGAACTCCCACCCCCAGCCAAGGGAGGCAGTGAGTGATCATGCTACTCTGTCTGGGAAACCACACTTTTTCCACAGATCTGTGCAACCTATGGATCAGTAGATCCCCCTTGTGAGCCCATGCCACCACCCTCTGATCTCCCTGGGACTGAGCCCCTGAGAGGAGGAGCAGCCACATTCTCTCTGTGTCAGCAGACTTAGTCTTTCCACCTGCTGGCTCTGAGGAATCCAGGCAGTCCAGATGAGTGAGATTCCCCCCAGCACAGTGGTCCACCTCTGCCAAGGAGTAACCAGAGTGCTTTGTTAAGCAGGTCCTAGATCCTGTGCCTCCGGACTGGGTGAGATCTCCCAACAGGGGTCACCAGACACCTTATATGTAGGAGCATTCCTGCTGGCATCAGGTTGGTGCCTCACAGTGACAGAGATTCCAGAGGAAGGAGCAGGCAGCCATCGTTGCTGTTCTGCAGCCTCCACTGGTGACACCTCCAGGTGCAGGAGGGACGCAGGAAAATAGGGTCTGGAGTGGAATCCCAGCAAACAGCAACAGATCTATGGAAGAGTGGCCTGACTGTTAAAAGGAAAACAAACAAACAGAAAGCAACAACAACAACAGCATGAACAAAAAAGTTCCCACAAAAACCCCATCCAAAGGTCAGCAGCCTCAAAGATCAAAGCTAGATAAACTCACAAAGATGATAAAGAATCAATGAAAAAACCCTGAAAACTTAAAAAGCCAGAGTGCCTCAACTCCTCCAAAAGATTGCAACACCTCTCCAGCAAGGGCACAGAACTGGGCAGAGGCTGACATGGATGAGTTGGTAGATGTAGGCTTCAGAAGGTGAGTAATAATGAACTTTGCTGAACCAAAGGAGCATGTTCTAACCCAATGCAAAGAAGCTGAGAACCATGATAAAACATTGCAGGAACTGTTAACCAGAATAACCAGTTAAGAAAGGAAGATAATGGCCTGATGGAGCTGAAAAATGCAAGACAAGAACTTCACAATGCAACCACAAGTATCAGTAACTGAATAGACCAAGCAGAGGAAAGAATTTGAGAGCTTGAAGACTGTCTTGCTGAAATAAGACAGGTAGACAAGATTAGAGAAAAAAGAATTAAAAGGAGTGAACAAAACCTCCAAGAACTATGGGATTATGTAAAGAAAACTGAACCTGCAACTGACTGGGTACCTGAAAGAGATGGGGCGAATGGAACCAAATTGGAAAATATACTTCAGGATATCATCCAGGACAAATTCCCCAACCTAACAAGACAGGTCAACATTCAAATTCAGGAAATTCAGAGAACTCCAGTTCTCTGAAAGATACTCCATGAGAAGATGAACCCTGAGGCACATAATCATCAAATTGTCCAAAGTCGAAATGAAGGAAAAAAATGTGAAGGGCAGCCAGAAAGGCCAGGTCACCTACAACAGGAAGCCCATCAGACTAACAGTGGACCTCTCAGCAGAAACCCTACAAGCAAGAATAGATTGGATGCCAGTATTCAACATTCTTAAACAAAAGGATTTCGAAACCAGAATTTCATATCTGACCAAACTAAGCTTCATAAGTGAAGAAGTAAAATCCTTTTCAGACAAGCAAATGCTGAGGGAATTTGTAACCACCAGGCCTGCCTTGCAAGAACTCCTGAAGGAGGCACTAAATATGGAAAGGAAAAACCATTAGCAGCCACTAAAAAACACACTTTAGTACAAAGACCAATGACACTATGAAGCAACTACATTGACAAGTCTGAAAAATAACCAGCTAGCATCACGATGACAGCATCAAATTAACACATAACAATATTAAACTTAAATGTAAATGTAAGTGTGCTAAATGCCCCAATTAAAAGACACAGAATGGCAACCTGGATAAAGAAGCACAATCCAATGGTATGCTCTCTTCAAGAGACCCACCTCACGTGCAAAGACGCACGTAGGCTCAAAATAAAGAGATAGGGGAAAATTTACCAAGCAAATGGAAAGAAAAAAGCAGGGGTCGCAATCCTAGTTTCTGACAAAACAGACTTTAAACCAACAAAGAAAAAAAAGGCAAAGGAGAGCATTACATAATGGGAAAAGGTTCAATTCCACAAGAAGACCTAACTGTCCCAAATATATATGCACTATCCCAAATATATATTGATGGAACATACCTCAAAATAATATGAGCCATTTATGACAAACGCACAGTCAATGTCACACTGAATGGGTAAAAGCCAGAAGCATTGCCCTTGAAAACCAGCATAAGATAAGGATGCCCTCTCTCACCACTCCTATTCAACATAGTATTGGAAGTTCTGGCCAGGGCAATCATGCAAGTGAAAGAAATAAAGAGTATTCAAATAGGAAGAGAGAAAGTCAAACAACCTCTATTTGCAGATGACATAATCCTTTTTTTTGTTGTTTTATTATTATTATTATTATTATTATTATACTTTAAGTTCTAGGGTACATGTGCACAATGTGCAGGTTTGTTACATATGTATACATGTGCCATGTTGGTGTGCTGCACCCATTAACTCATCATTTACATTAAGTATTTCTCTTAATGCTATCCCTCCCTCCTCCCCCCATCCCATGACAGGCCCTGGTGTGTGATGTTCCTCGCCCTGTGTCCAAGAGTTCTTATTGTTCAATTCCCACCTATGAGTGAGAGCATGCGGTGTTTGGTTTTCTGACCTTGCGATAGTTTGCTGAGAATGATGGTTTCCAGCTTCATCCATGTCCCTGCAAAGGACACGAACTCATCTTTTTTTATGGCTGCATAGTATTCTATGGTGTATATGTGCCACATTTTATTAATCTAGTCTATCATTGATGGACATTTGGGTTGGTTCCAAGTCTTTGCTATTGTGAATAGTGCTGCAATAAACATACTTGTGCACGTGTCTTTATAGTAGCATGATTTATAATCCTTTGGGTATATACTCAGTAATGGGATGGCTGGGTCAAATGGTATTTCTACTTCTAGATCCTTGAGGAATCTCCACACTGTCTTCAACAATGGTTGAACTAGTTTACACTCCCACCAGCAGTGTAAAAGTGTTCCTATTTCTCCATATCCTCTCTAGCACCTGTTGTTTCCTGACTTTTTAATGATCGCCATTCTAACTGGTATCTCAATGTGGTTTTGATTTGCATTTCTCTGATGGCCAGTGATGATGAGCATTTTTTCATGTGTCTGTTGGCTGTATAAATGTCTTCTTTTGAGAAGTGTCTGTTCATACTTTTGCCC
>NW_016829093.1:0-6700 GCF_001698545.2 Rhinopithecus bieti | reverse complement strand
GCCAACATTCAGATTCAAGAAATACAGAGAACACCACAAAGATACTCCTCAAGAGGAGCAACCCCAATACACATAATTGTCAGATTCACCAAGGTTGAAATGAAGGAAAAAATATTAAGGGCAATCAGAGAGAAAGGTAGGGTTACTCACAAAGGGAAGCCCATCAGACTAACAGCGGATCTTCCAGCAGAAACTCTACAAGACATAATCCTGTATCTAGAAAACCCCGTTGTCTCAGCCCAAAAGCTTCCTAAGCTGATAAGCAACTTGAACTGTCTCAGGATACAAAAATCAATGTGCAAAATTGAAAAGCATTCCTATATACCAACAACAGACAAGCAGAGAGCCAAATCATGAATGAACTCCCATTCACAATTGCTGCAAAGAGAATAAAATACCTAGGAATATAACTAACAAGGGATGCGAAGGACCTCTTCAAGAACGACAAATAACTGCTCAAGGAAATAAGAGAGGACACAAACAGAAGGAAAAACATTCCATGCTCATGGAGAAGAAGAGTCAATATCATGAAAATTGCCATACTACCCAAAGTAAATTATAGATTCAATGCTGTACTCATTAAACTACCATTAACATACTTCACATAATTAGAAAAAAGTACTTTAAAATTCTTATGGAACCTAAGAAGAGCCTACATAGCCAAGACAATCCTAAGCAAAAAGAACAAAGCTGGAGTTATCATGCTATCTGACTTCAAACTATACTACAAGGCTACAGTAATCAAAACAACATAATACTGGTACAAAAACAGACACATAGAACAATGGAACAGGATAGAGATCTCAGAAATAATACCACACATATACAGCTATCTGATTTTTTACAAACCTGACAAAACAAGCAATGGGGAAAGAATTCCCAGTTTATTAAATAGTGCTGAAAAAACTGGCTAGCCATATGCAAAAAATTTAAACTGGACTCCTTCCTTGTACCTTATACAAAAATTAACTGAACATGAATTAAAGGCTTAAATGTAAAAGCCAAAACTATAAAAACCCTAGAAGAAAATCTAGGCAATACCATTAAGGACATAGGCACAAGCCAAGATTTCATAACAAAAATGTCAAAAGCAACTGCAACGAAGCAAAAATTGACAAATGGAATCTAATTAAACTAAAGAACTAAAGAAACTATCATCAGAGTGAGCATACAACCTACAGAATGGGAGGAATTTTTTGTTATCTATCTATCTATCTATCTATCTATCTATCTATCTATCTGTCTGACAGAGGTCTGATATCCAGAATCTACACAAGGAACTTAAACAAATTTACGAGAACGAAACAAACAACCCCATTAAAAAGTGGGCCAATGACATGAACAGACACTTCTCAAAAGAAAACATACAGGCACCCAATAAACATGTGAAAAAAAGCTCAACATCACTGATCATCAGAGGAATGCAAATCAAAACCACAATGAGACACCATCTTACACCAGTTAGAAAGGCAATTATTAAAAAGTTGAGAAACAACAGATGCTGGTGAGGCTGTGGAGAAATAGGAATGCTTTTTCATGGTTGGTGGGTATGTAAATTTATTGTAGAAGATGGTGTGGTGATTCCTCAAAGATCTAGAACCAGAAATACCATTTGACCCAAAATCACATTACTGGATATATACCCAAAGGAACATAAATCATTCTGTGACAAAAATACATGCACACATATGTTTATTGCAGCACTATTCACAATAGCAAAGACATGGAATTAACCCAAATGCCCATCAATGATAGAGTGGATAAAGAAAATGTGGTACATATACACCATGGAGTACTATGCAGCCATAAAAAGGAATGAGATCATGTCCTTTGCACAGACATGGATGGAACTGGAAGCCATGATCCTCAGAAAACTAACACAGGAAGAGAAAACCAAACACTGCATATTCTCACTTGTAAGTGGGAGCTGAACAGTGAGAACACATGGACACAGGGAGGGGAGCAACACATGTTGGGGCCCGTCAGGGGGGCCAGGGGAGGGAGAGCATCAGGATAAAGAGCTAATGCATGCAGGGCTTAATACCTACGTGATGGGTTAATAGGTGCAGCAAACCACTATGGCACTCATTTACTTATGTAACAAACCTGCACATCCTGCACATGTGTCCAGGAATCTAAAATTAAAATAATTTTTTTTAAAAAAGAAAGGAAAATATTTGCAAGCATATATCTGATATGGGGTTAATATCCAGAATATATCAAGTATTCCTCAACTCAACAACAAAAACCAAATAATTCAATCAATAATGGGAAAAGGACTTGAATAGACATTTCTCCAAAGATGATATATAAATGGCCAACAAGTATATGTAAAAATGCTCGACATCACTAATCATCAGGCAAATGCAAGTGAAAACTACCATGTGATATCACTTCATGTCCATTAGTATGGCCACTATTCAAAAATGGAAAATAAGTGTTGAGAAAAATGTGCAAGAATTAGAATCCTTTTGCATTGTTAGTGAGAATGTAAAATGATGCAGTCACTATGGAAAACAGTGCAGAAGTTCTTCAAAATGTTAAAGATAGAATTACCGTATGATCCAGCAATTCCACTGTTGGATTTATATCTGAAAGAATTGAAAAGAGGATATCAAACAGATATATGCACAGCCATGATCATTGCAGTATTATTCACAGTAGCCAAGAAGTGGAAGCAACCTAAATGTCCACTGATTGATAAATGGGTAAAGAAAATGTGGTACATACATACAATCAAATATTACTCAGCCTTGAAGAAGAAGGAAATTCTGTCATATGGTACAACTTCCAAGTTCACCCAAGTTGTACCACATGAAGTATTGTGCTAAGGATATATTATTGAGGACATTATGCTAAGTGAAATAAGCCAGCCACAGAAAGGCAAATACTGCATTAATCTACTTATATGAGGTATCCAAAGTAGTCAAATTCATAGAAGAAGAAAGTAGAATACTGGTTGTAAGGGGCTATAGAGAGAGGTAAATAGGAGTTGTTCAATGGGTACAGAGTTTGAATTTCAGTTTTGCAAGATTCAAACGTTATAGAGATCTATTGTATGACAATGTTCATATAGTTAAAGCTATTGTACCGTGCACTTAAAAAATGGTTTAGATGGAGGTTTTGTGTTGTATGTTTTACACAATAATAAAAAGTATGGAAATAATAATATTTAACACTACTTTACTTGATTGCATAGAATTAAATAAGTCATCGTGTACAGAGTACTTATCATGGTACCTGGCTTTCAGTAAGTGATAGTTATCATCCTTGTGTGTATTATCTCATTAAATGTATCTATTTGACTTTAACTAGCTGAAACCCATGAACCAAGGACTAAGAACAGAAGTTAAGTGTTAAAAGAGAAAAGCAGTCTCTGATATCTGAAAGCTGGTTGCGCATTCACAACTAGACCTTGGTGTTCTCTGGTTAAGCATAAACAATTACACAGAGCATCAACATCAGATAACGCCATTCTGTGACTTTGATGGATCAAGACTACTTGTAAACAAGTCTGAGCACAAGCATAAACAAAAACATTGTCCAAAGCACAAAACCTACCAAATATTCCACTATCCTGGCTAATATGAGTAACTGCTACTTTTTCCAGTTATAGACTTATTTTCATTTTGTTTCTCCCATCTTCAAGATAAAATTAAGATACTCAAATCATAGAATTACCCCACTCCTCACAGCATCCAATCCATAACAGAGTCCCACTTCGTTGAACCTTCCCCTAAACCACTTAATGCAATCCCAGATCCTGTGATAATCTTATAAGTGCTTTCTATCCTCCTCTTTTTGTGGCACCATACAATTCCCCATGATGTGAGGTCACTCTCATTGCAACAAATCAATAATTCTGATTTGTTGAACTACAGTATGCTCCTGATGGTTTCTGGCTGGAGGAAATTGACAGTGCTGACCCTGCCAAGTGTAACCTGGTATCTACTGATACAGTGCAGTAGTACAGATGCTCCCCTGTAATGACTATATATTTCAATGAAGCCTACCTCCTCCTCAAAGTCTTCACAGATTTACTCAGTTCGAAACAGTCTTTCCCTTTCCTTCCCTGCCATAACACTTGCAGTGTACCCCATTACCATCCTAGTCTCTCCCTGGAGCACAGTCTGGGAAACAGCAAAACCTAATGGGTGAAGGCACCAGCTTCAGAGTCACAGCCTTGTGTTTGAATCCCCAAACTTCCCCAGTACAACTGTATGCCTTAGGCAACGCACTACATCTGTAAAACCTGTATTACTTCTGTTGTGAAGTGAAGAAAATGATATTTTCTTTCTTAACCCAACTTGTTTGTGTTGTGAGGATTAATGGGATAATCTACAGAAAGCATTTAGTCCAGTGTCTGGCACACAGCAAATATGAACTGTGTTTTACTGCTATTATTATATTTATTACACAAAATTCTTCATCCCTGAAGAAATTTAGACCTTATGAAAAAAAGGATTAAGGGGACTGAAGTTATGAATCATGTTCAAGGCCCCTCTAGGTTGATCTAAGGCTGTGGAGACTTCTAAGGCACTGGATCCTTTCTCCGTTGAACAACATTTATTTGTCTTAAACTCTACAGTGGTAGAGGGGTTACCCATGCTTCCCCCTTAATATACTGTCCTAATGTCTGGACTAGTGCACTATATCAGTAGATACCAGGCTACACTTGGCAGGGTCAGCCACTGTCTTTGTTGGCCTTGGTTCTGCATGGGGAAAACAGCAAGACCAAGTGTATTGATCTTGGCCTTGTTTAACCTTTCCTTAACTTCTTTTATTTTTCCTCCTCAGGTTTCACTGCAAGACTCTCAACTCCTTCTTTGCGTTTCCCTTTACTTCCCTTTTCATTTCTCTACCTCTTATTCCCTCTTTTTTTCCTTCAAATTATTACCAGTAGGAATGACTCCTAATTCCTGTGCACTGAGACTAAAACTAACACTGATGCTAAAAAGGCCAAAAGTGAATTTGCATTGCCTAGAATGTTATAATAAGTATTATAATTGGGAGATATAGTTGTGCTATATACAATGCTGCATGAACTCGCTACTTAAAGATGGTTCAAGCAAAATGCCATAGGAACTCGAGGAAGGAGAATGGGGTGTGGGGATACATGGAGGCTACATAGAGAAGGCAGTCAATGGACAATGTAATGGATGAACAAAGGAGGCCAGAGACAGGGAGCAGAGACTCTTCAAAAGGCTCTTCAAATAATCAAGTAGAAAAGTACCGAGAGACTGAGAGAAGTGAGTGTAGGTGGGAATGGAAAAGAGGGATGGATAAGAGAGACTTGGGTCTCACAGTCCACAGAACATGGAAACTGGCATGCTGCAGGTGACAGAGACTGTGAATGAGCTCTGTGATCCAGTGCTAGGAGACCTATACCACTTATAAGCTGAGTGCCCTTGGGCATGTAACTTCTCTTCTTGTGCCTCAGTTTTCTCACCTGTAAAATGGAGATGATAAGTATCTGCTTCATGAGATTGTTGTCAAAATTACATATGTTGAAACATCATTATGTTTTCTTATCTTTTGATGAGATAATTCTGCAAATACTTTCTTGGTATTATTACGGGGAAAATGGAGTTAACAGGAGAGCCTGTGACTACAGCAGTTGGGGCCATTGGACTGCTTGAAACTATGTATTCCATATCTTCAGGATTACTCTGGACCATTATCATTCAATGGTGGGGCATTCCTGTCCCTGACGGAGACCTTCCTGGAACATCTTCACCCCAGAGCAGTGGGAATGTTAAAGGGCTTGTTTTGAAGCTCCTACATCTGGCCATAGCCAGAGTGAGGCCCAATGGTTAGTTAAGAAGCACTTCCACCTACACACACTGTGTCTGTGAAAATGAAGGAAGAAGGAAGAGGTTGTTTCTGCTGGCCTTGTCTTGTGAAGGAGCTCCCTCACAAACTCACCTCCTCAAATTCTCTGACTCTGAAAGGGAAGCATTCACACATGATATTTCTATAAAATTACCTTTATAGCCACTTAAACACAGGCCTGCTTTATTTTGTGTTTCTTTTGCTGTATGACTAAATGGGACTTGAGGGAAGCATCCAGCAGCACACCTGTTTTATCTGTTGTGACTATCTCTGCTCTCCAGAGAACATGTTCACTGTGTAAAGAGGAGAAATATGAACACCGTCATTAGCAATGGCTTATTGTTTCCTTTCCCCAAATCAGGTTTAGCGCATTGACCTAGTAAGGCATATGCTGAAAGTTATTGGAGTTGCTTTTAAGAAGAGATATGCTAGGCAGAGCAAGATGGCCGAATAGGAACAGCTCCGGTCTCCAACTCCCAGCGCGAGCGACACAGAAGACCGGTGATTTCTGCATTTTCAAGTGAGGTACTGGGGTCATCTCACTAGGGAGTGCCGGACAATCGGTGCTGGTCAGCTGCTGCAGCCTGACCAGCGAGAGCTGAAGCAGGGCGAGGCATCGCCTCACCTGGGAAGCGCAAGGGGGAAGGGAATCCCTTTTCCTAGCCAGGGGAACTGAGACACACAACACCTGGAAAATTGGGTAACTCCCACCCCAATACCGCACTTTAAGCAAACGGGCACACCAGAAGAATATATCCCTCACCTGGCCGGGAAGGTCCCAAGCCCACGGAGCCTCCCTCATTGCTAACACAGCAGTCTGCGGCGATCTAACCACAACGCAGCAGCGAGGCTGGGGGAGGGGCGCCCG
>NW_016829092.1:0-654 GCF_001698545.2 Rhinopithecus bieti | reverse complement strand
TTGCTACAAAGAAAATAAAATATCTAGGAATACAACTTACAAGGGATGTGAAGGATCTTTTCAAGGAGAACTACAAACCACTGCTCAAGGAAATAAGATTGGGCACAAAAAAATGTGAAGGACCTCTTCAAGAAGAACCACAAACAACTGCTCAAGGAAACAAGATAGGACACAAACAAATGGGAAAACATTGCATGCTCATGGATAGAAAGAATCAATACCATGAAAATGACCATACTGCTCAAAGTAATTTATAGAATCAATGCTATCCCCATCAAGCTACCATTGACTTTCTCCACAGAATTAGAAAAATCTACTTTAGATTTCATACAGAACCAAAAAGAGCCTGCATAGGCAAGAAAATCCTAAGCAAAAGAACAAAGCTGGAGGCATCACACTACCTGACTTCAAACTATACTACAAGGCTACAGTAACCAAAACAGCATGGTACTGGTACCGGTACCAAAACAGATATATAGACCAATGGAACAGAACAGAGGCCTCAAAAATAACACCACACATCTACAACCATCTGATCTTTGACAAACCTGACAAAAACAAGCAATGGGGAAAAGATTCCCTGTTTAATAAATGATGTTGGGAAACTGGCTAGCCATATGCAGAAAACTGAAACTGGACCCCTTCCTTACGCCT
>NW_016829091.1:101590-103610 GCF_001698545.2 Rhinopithecus bieti | reverse complement strand
CTTTTAAAATAATTTTATTTACTTTCCTGATACTTGTACTCCCATATACATGAGTGCATAAATGTGATTATATCATATGTGTAATTCAGTAATTATAATTCAGTCCTATTTTTTCTTGACTTTCCCCCCCCTTCTCCCATGCCTTTCTCCCTGTAACCCATGCTAAATATTTATGTAGCTAGCCTTCCATACTTTTCTCCATGTTCATGTAATCATATATAGACAATTACAGGTTATTTTGGTCTTTGTTCGCTTTTGTGAAAGAAGGATATATGATTTAATTACCAGGACATAGAGAAATATGTACAAGAACATTCATTGCAGCACTGTTTGTAATAGCACAAATTTGAAAAGAGCTGAAATGTCCTAAGGGTCTAGTTGAATAAATTATGGTTCATTGCAAAAATGTGGTGAGAGCTATGTGTACTGATAATGAAAAGACTACGAAGAAATATAAAGTGAAAAATGCAAGTTGCAGTACAATGCATATAGCATAATATTATTTGTAAAAAAAAAAAAAGAGAGAAAATGGTGTGTGTACTTGTTCTGATGTGTGCTTACACTTAACTTTCTAGAAGGATAAATAAGATACATTGTCTCTGGGAAGAACAAGACAGAGTGTCACTCACTGCTGTTTTCAGAGTTCTTTATTAGTTAGAAAAAAAAACGACCTGGTAAACATTATTTTGCCATAGTTATTAAAAATGGGGGGTGGGGTGGCTCACGCCTGTAATCCTAGCACTTTGGGAGGCTGAGGCAGGAAGAATGCTGGAGCTTACGAGTTTGAAACCAGCCTGGGCAACATAGCAAGACCTCATCTCTATTTTTTGTTTAAAAAAGCGGGGAGGGGTGGAGGGGATTAGCAAAAGAATGAAGCCAACATTGGAAAATATACGTCTTAACAATAAAAGGAATGCTAATTAAAAATCATTTATTAGCAAATTTAAAATNTAGAGATGGGATTTCACCATGTTGGCCAGGCTGGTCTTGAACTACTGGCCTCAAGTGATCCATCCGCCTTGGCCTCCCAAAATGCTGGGATTATAGGCATGTGCCACTATGCCTGGCTCATTTTTTTTTTGTATTTTTAGTAGAGATGGGGTTTCACCATGTTGGCCAGGCTGGTCTCGAACTCCTGGCCTCAAGTGATCCACCTGCCTTGGCCTCCCAAAGTGCTGGGATGACAGGTGTGAGCCACTGTGCATAGCTGGACATACTTTTGATTGAGTAATTTGATTTTTGGCAACCAAGCATAGGAAAATCCAGTTTATGAAGCCAATTAAATGTCCAAAGGTGCTATTCGTAGTATTTAATTTTTTTGTTGTTTGTTTGAGACGGTATTACTCTGTCATCCAGGCTGGAGTGCAGTGGCATGATCATGACTCACTGCAACCTCTGCCTTCTGGTCTCAAGTGATCCTCCCACCTCAGCCTTCAGAGTAGCTGGGACTACAGATGCACCACCATGCCCAGCTAATTTTTGTATTTTATTGTAGAGATGTGGTTTCGCCGCCAAGTTGCCCAGGCTAGTCTAGAACTCCTGGACTCAAGCGATTTGCCTGCTTTAGCCTCCCAAAGTGCTGGGATTGTAGGCGTGACTGCCGTACCCAGCCTCATAACATTTAATTTAAAAATTAAATTAATAGCCGAGCGTAGTGTCTCATGCCTGTAATCCCAGCACTTTGGGAGGCTGAGGCGGGTGGATCATGAGGTCAGGAGATCGAGACCATCCTGGCTAACATGGTGAAACCCCATCTCTACTAAAATACAAAACAAATTTAGCCGGGTGTGGTGGCAGGCGCCTGTAGTCCCAGCTACTCGGGAGGCTGAGGCGGGAGAATGTCGTGAACCTGGGAGGCAGAGCTTACAGTGAGCCAAGATCGTACCACTGCACTCCAGCCTGGGCGACAGAGCGAGACTCCATCTTAAAAAAAAAAAAAAGGCCGGGCGCGGTGGCTCAAGCCTGTAATCCCAGCACTTTGGGAGGCCGAGGCATGCGGATCACGAGGTCAGGAGATCGA
>NW_016829091.1:94929-98279 GCF_001698545.2 Rhinopithecus bieti | reverse complement strand
TAATCCCAGCTACTCCACAGGCTGAGGCAGAAGAATCCCTTGAACTCAGGAGGTGGAGGTTGCAGTGAGTCGAGATTGTACCACTGCACTGCAGCCTGGGTGACAGAGCGAGACTCTGCCTCATAAATAAAATAAAATAAAATAAAATAAAATAGATCTTCTTTTTATCTTTTATAAGTTGTTTTTTTAAAGTTTTTTTTTTTTTTCTTTGTCAGCCAGGTGGGAGTGCAGTGATGCCAATCATAGCTCACTGCAGCCCCGAACACCTGGGCTCAAGGGATCCTCCTGAGTAGCTGGGAGAATCCCACATCCAGCTAATTTAAAAATATTTTTTGTAAAGACAGAGTCTCGCTATGGTGCCCACGCTAATCTTGAATTCCTGCTTCCAAGTGATCCTCTGGCCTCGACCTCCCAAAGTGTTGGGATTATAGATGTGAGCCACTGCTCCCAGCTCTTCTACAGTTTTTGAGTTTTTTTTTTTTTTTTTTCAAATGTATCTTTAAAGCCTTCCAATGTTATTTCTTAGTCCTTTCATGATAGAGTTCTGGTTCTTCTTCCTTCAATGCATATTTTTTTTTTTTTAACGAGGTGTAGTGGGGGTCTCGCTGTATTTCCCAGGCCAGAGTGCAGTTGGTATTCACAGGTGTGATCATGGTGCACTGAGGCCTCCAACTCCTGGGCTCATACAATCCTCTCCTACCCCATGCATAACTGGGACTACAGCGTACCTGGCCTGCATATATTTCCTTTTTTTTTTTGAGACAGTCTTACTCTGTCGCCCAGGCTGGAGTGCAGTGGTGCAATCTTGGCTTACTGCAACCTCTGCCTCCAGGGTTCAAGTGATTCTCCTGCCTCAGCCTCCCGAGAACTTGGACTGCAGGCATGTGCTACCGCACCCAGCTAAATTTTGTATTTTTTAGTAGAGTCGGGATTTCACTACCTTGGCCCAGCTGGTCTCAAACTCCTGACCTCAGGTGATCGCCCACCTCAGCCTCCCAAAGTGCTGGGATTACAGGCGTGAGCCACTGCACCCAGCCTCCTTTTTTCTTTTTCCCCGATTCTTAACATGTCAGCTAGCCTGCGTATATTTTCCTTTTTTTTGAGACAAGGTCTCACTCCCGTCACCCAGGTGGGACTGCAGTGGCGCTATCATGGCTCACTGCAGCCCCGACCTCTTGGGCTGAAGCAACTCTCCAGCCTCACTTTTAATTTTTTTTTTTTTTTTTTTTTTGTGGAGACGGTTTCATCATGTTGCCCAGGCTGGTCTTGAACTCCTAGGCTCAAGTAATCCTCCCGCCTTAGCCTCCCAAAGTGCTGATTACAAGTGTGAGCCACTGCATTCAGCCACCTGCATATATTTTGTAGTAATAGTAACATGAGCCTTGAAATACATTTTAGGGACTTGTTCCCCTGGTGGTGACTATCACTTGGAAAAGATACCAAACAAAATCTGCCTTCTTTTTGACCATGTATTTCTTCCTTAGTGCTTTCCTTGGACTACTTCACTGTTGGTTACTATCTCACCTGGAATTTGATATTTTGCCATTAGGGATTTGGGTGGGGCTCTCTGTCATGTAACTTTCTGCCTCATGTTGATCCTTTGTTCCTTTTGCCTGACCTCTCAAAAAATAGATGTGTTTGTAACACAAAAGTATATAAGAAGATGGATGAAGTCTGAATCAGCTGTTAGTTTATATAATATATAGTTCTGTTTACTGACAACTAACATCACATACTGACCTATACGTGGGAAACCGTACACCCAGCAAAAGGTTTCTTTCCTGATTAAAGAAAAAAACTTGAAGTCTACTACTAAGTAAGTCTAATGTACAGTGGTTGAGAAATGCATAGGAAGTTTAATCAAGGAGTTGAGCCATCTGTATTTTGAAAGATTGGAAAAGTATACAGGCAGCGCAGCATCAGCCTCTAGGCCAAATGAAAAGCCTTAAAGAAGTGGCTAAGTCTAACTTTTTTTTTTTGATGGAGTCTTGCTCTGTGGCCCAGGCTGGAGTGCAGTGGCGTGGATCTCGGCTCTCGGCTTACTGCAATCTCTGCCTCCTGGGTTCAAGTGATGCTCCTGCCTCAGCCTCCCGAGTAGCTGGGATTACAGGCACACACCAATAGGCCTGGCTAATTTTTGTATTTTCAGTAGAGATGGGGTTTCGCCATGTTGGTCAGGCTGATCTTGAGCTCCTGACCTCAAGCAATGCAACTGCCTTGGCCTCCCAAAGTGCTGGGATTACAAGCGTGAGACACTGCACCCGGCCGAAGTCTAACTTTTAATATGTAGAACCTGGACTTCTTTATAGCTATTAGATTCCCCTCCTTTAGCATTTTGATACCCTCTGTGGACTATGTGTCACAATAACTGGTAACAAGATGACCTATGATGTAGCCAGGCGCCACATCGGAGGAGTGGCAGTGGGGTCACTGCAGTGTGACTCCTCTGGACTGGAGTTTGGATCTGGCTGACAGTGGATGTCCAGCCGGCTGCTGTCTGGTGAGCTGAAGGGTTCCGAGCAGGAAGTGCTTGGCTTCACCTCAGGCACATAGCTGTCTGGTAAGCGATGGCAGGAGGCAAAGTAGCCTGCCACAGAGCAGTGGAGAGTGAGTGCTGGGGCCCCTGGCAGATGAGGTGGAGAAGCAAGAGGCCCCAGCATCGTGGCTCACTGCAGGGAGCAGTGGCAGCTTAGAAACCGTCCGTTCATTGCCTCCCCATGAAATGGAGTTCAGTAGTTGTCCATTTACCTAGATAGCAATCCCAAACAGTAGGTTGTCTCCAAGAAGTACACCTGGAAAGGGGACCTCCTTGCCCTTTTGCCCTTTGAATTTTTGACTACAATCTTTTCATCCTCAGGTCCTTTCCACCGAGGCCCCTTTCCCAAGACTCACTTTCATGTCTTTATTTTTATTTTTTATTTTTTTAGAGACAGGGTCATGCTGTGTCGCCCACATTGCAGTGCAGTGGCACCATCATAGCTCACTGCAACCTTGAATTCCTGGACTCAAGTGATCCTCCCCCCTCAGCCTCCCAAGTTGGTGGGATTACAGGCGTGAGCCTTCATGCCTAGTGTCGCTTTCATACCTTTAAAGGGAAATAAATTACTTGGCAGAAAACAGGCTTTTCACTGATAGCTAATGATACTCAGCTAAAATTCTTCCCCTGTCTTTGATTCAGCAGTAAGGACTGAGCAGCTCATTGCTTCCAATTTTTGTTCACTTGTGCTATTGTGATCCTAGTTTCCTACGGGGTTAAAACCCTTAAAACCTTTTTGCATTTCAGGAATTCTGATTGGTTGTTTTGTTCACTTATTTGGGATTTTGATATTTGATTGCTTATGCTGTCGATA
>NW_016829091.1:92677-94657 GCF_001698545.2 Rhinopithecus bieti | reverse complement strand
TTTTTTTTTTTTTGATTAAGCGGGAAAAATCCCCATTCTCTGTCTAAGGAAATTTAAGAGTGAATTTCACATTTCCTCTGTGGACACTCTGTGGTTCTCAGCAGGATCATGATGGCTGTTTGACATCACAACCAGGTTCAAAACATTAGATTCCTTATCCCTGACCCCATTATCTAACTGGTCAGTTTCTTCTTTGAGGTATCTCTGTGAACTATGCCTTAACATCCAGGCACTACTAGTCTAAGCCCTTATTAGTGTTTACTCCATTTTAGTTTTATTTTTAGTTTACTTTAGTTTTATTTTTATTTTTTTTGAGACCGAGTCTTGCTCTGTTGCCTAGGCTGGAATGCAGTGGCATGATCTCAGCTCACTGCAACCTCCACCTCCCAGGTTCAAGTGATTCTTCTGCCTCAGCCTGCAGAGTAGCTGGGATTATAGGCACACACTACCATGCCCAGCTAATTTTTGTATTTTTAGTAGAGACAGGGTTTCACCATGTTGGTCAGGCCGGTCTTGAACTCCTGACCTCAAGTGATCCACCCACATCGGCCTCCCAAAGTGCTGGGATTACAGGCGTGAGCCACGGCGCCTGGCTGAAGTCTAACTTTTAATACGTAGAACCTGGACTTCCTTATAGCGATTAGATCCCCCTCCTTTAGCATTTTGATATCCTCTGTGGACTATGTGTCACAATAACTAGTAACAAGATGACCTATGATGTAGCCAGGCGCCACATCGGAGGAGTGGCAGTGGGGTCACTGCAGTGTGACTCCTCTGGACTGGAGTTTGGATCTGGCTGACAGTGGATGTCCAGCCGGCTGCTGTCTGGTGAGCTGAAGGGTTCCGAGCAGGAAGTGCTTGGCTTCACCTCAGGCGCATAGCTGTCTGGTAAGCGATGGCAGGAGGCAAAGTAGCCTGCCACAGAGCAGTGGAGAGTGAGTGCTGGGGCCCCTGGCAGATGAGGTGGAGAAGCAAGAGGCCCCAGCATCGTGGCTCACTGCAGGGAGCAGTGGCAGCTTAGAAACCATCCATTCACTGGCTCCCCACGAAATGGAGTTCAGTACTTATCCATTTACCTAGATAGCAATCCCAAACAGTAGGTTGTCTCCAAGAAGTACACCCGGAAAGGGGACCTCCTTGCCCTTTTGCCCTTTGAATTTTTGACTGCAATCTCTTCATCCTCAAGTCCCTTCCACCGAGGCCCCTTTCTCAAGACTCACTTTCAAGTCTTTATTTTTAATTTTATTTTATTTTTAAGAGACGGGTTCTTGCTGTGTCGCCCACACTGCAGTGTAGTGGCACCATCGCAGTTCACTGCAACGTTCAATTTTGGGCTCAAGCCATCCTCCCCGCTCAGCCTCCCAAGTTGGTGGGATTACAGGCGTGAGCCCCCATGCCTGGCGTCACTTTCATACTTTCAGATAGAAATAAATTACTTGGCAGAAAACAGGCTTTTCACTGATAGCTAATGATACTCAGCTAACATTCTTCCCCTGTCTTTGATTCAGCAGTAAAGACTGAGCAGCTCATTGCTTCCAATTTTTGTTCACTTGTGCTATTGTGATCCTAGTTTCCTAAGGGCTTAAAGCCCTTAAAACCTTTTGCATTTCAGGAATTCTGATTGGTTGTTTTGTTCACTTATTTGGGATTTTTGATATTTGGTTGCTTACGGTGCCGGCAGCCCTCCTTTTATAAAGTATCTCTTGTATTTTTGCAGTCGCATCCTTAATGTGCGGTCAAGGAGTGGTGACACCAATGGGTCTTGTAAGTAGAGTCCACTCGTAGTGGGAACATTTTGAAGTGTCTTTGTAGAGATGACTCAGCTGTGATTTGGGATGTCTGGCCTAAGTTGGTTCTAAGTTTGTCACCTCTAGGGCTCTCTTTAGGTTGGTGAAATGAAATTTCTCTACTGTCAGGAGTGGAGGAGGTTCTCTGCTTCTTTTCCAACTTACTTCTTTCCTCTTTTTTTTTTTTTTTTTT
>NW_016829091.1:83153-91079 GCF_001698545.2 Rhinopithecus bieti | reverse complement strand
ATTCTTGTTCTCCCCATCAAGCCAAATAGTGCTGTCAAGTGGGAAAATTTTTGTTCTGGCTATCTCTGATTTATCTCTGTTGAGTATTTTTACAACATATAAGCCACCAACTTCTGACACCAATGTGTGAAATGTCATGTAAAGTCTGCAGTTACAGGCCGGGCACGGTGGCTTATGCCTGTAATGCCAGCACTTTGGGAAGCCAAGGTGGGCGGATCGCTTGAGATCAGGAGTTCGAGACCAGCCTGGCCAACATGGTGAAACCCTGTCTTTACTAAAAATACAAAAATTAGCAGGGTGTGGTGGTGGCATGTGCCTCTCATTCCAGCTACTCAGGAGGCTGAGGCACGACAATCACTTGAACCTGGAGGGGGAGGTTGCAGGGAGCCATGATTGCGCCATTGCGCCCCAGCCTGGGTGAGAGTGAGACTCTCTCAATAAATAAATAAATAAATAAATAAATAAATAAATAAATAAATAAAGTCAGCAGCTACAATCAACTGAAATTCTAGAGCCAAATAATGCATTGTATAAAACTATTAATCATTGATGATCAGTTTTATTAATTGTATTTCTAAAGTCTGGTTTATTCAGGTATGATTTACATATGGCAAAATTCACCCTTTTTAGGTGTACAGTTTGATGGATTTTGACAAGCATATGCGGTAGTATAACGATCACCACTGTCAAGATGCAGAGTATTTCCATTGCTGTTATTTATATTTTAAATGTTCTATCATGGCGCCTAAGAAGTAATCCAGTATATAATATTATACATAATGAAGTCGTTTTTGAAATTAAAATGTATCTGAGTTTTAAATAGAAAAAATAGTTTTTTCCAGCCTCTGCTAGATAGATGGTGAACAAATATTTAAAGAAAATCAGTTTTAAGGGGCTTGAAAGGAGTGCCCACAAGTCTTGGTCCAGTCCCAGGTGCCGTCTATATATGGGATACTATAGGAAGAGTAGATTTGGGAGGAAGGTGATGAGTTTGATTTTGGGCATGCTAGAATCAAGGAGCCTGTAGGCAGGGCTGATATTCAAAACTTTCTAACAACCAACAGAGCACAGGCAGGAATTAGTCAGGGTGGTTGCCTGCTGGTCAGGACAGACACCATCAATAAACAAATCGGTAAGGCTGTACCTCTGCATACTGACTAGATATCAGCTCTGCCCACAGGATGTCCAGGTAGGAAGTTGGAACTGTGGAGCTAGAAGTCAGAAGAAAAGTTGGGCTCAATATAATGGATTGGGCTGGTATAATTAATAATTGATTGCATTGGCATGAGAGGGCTGGGGATAAGTCCTGGGATTGAGTCGAGGAAGGTGAGTGAGGAGGAGTGAATGGAAAGGTGAGATGAGAACCAAAAGACGACTTTGTCCCAGAAATCAAGAAAAGAGTTTTAAGGATGGAGTGGTCAATAGGATAGCAAAGGCACATCAACTTGGCAGTGTCAAAGTGGTAAACATGGTGGAAGCAGATGAACGTGTGTCTGTAGCAGGTACAGACATGTCCTGTAACA
Source organism: Rhinopithecus bieti (assembly GCF_001698545.2). Lineage (NCBI taxonomy): Eukaryota > Metazoa > Chordata > Mammalia > Primates > Cercopithecidae > Rhinopithecus > Rhinopithecus bieti. Next base: position 89,556 of record NW_016829091.1, on the reverse strand, counting down.
GTGTATTAAATATTTTCTTTCATTATGAAAGTATATTATACTTACTATACACTGTTTGGAGACAGGAAGGTGGCCAATTTCATCCTGCTGGAACTTCTGAGCCAAATACCAGGATCAGCTGAGGATGAGGACCCCAAGGGGTGCTTACCACTGGCACCCTGGGTGGTGCAGGTGCACTGCTGAGTTTGACACCTACCAGAGCAGTCCGTCAGTTCAAGTGGGTGGTGCTGGTTTGGGGCTGCAGAGAGTAGCACTGGACAGAAACTCCCTACTTTGAAGCTGCCTCTCTCCATCTGTGGCCCTCTACCCTTCTCAGACAACTGGATCTCAAACTTGATAAAGAAAGATGACAGCTCCCTGATCAATTTTTCCCCTGTGCCAAAACTATCTGAATACATAAAATAGGACAGAACTCTTTTCACTCTCAGTATGTGACAGACTCCTCCTCTTTAGAAGGATGTGAGACAGATGGAAAGATGTAGTAGGAAGATGGAAAAATTTAGAAAATTAGGTAGAATGGAAGGATTGAGTAGTTCCAAAGGAGGGGAACAGAGTTACTGTGGGAAACAAAAAATTGACGAGTGGTCAAGATCAGAAAAGGTGAGAAATGCCATGAAAAAGAAGACTGTTGCATTCATACTTCTCTCTTGTTTTTCTCCTGTCTCATCCCTCAGCTCCGTGGTGGTGATTGACTCTGATTCTGATGACGAATGTTACACCTATGAGGAGAAGAAAGCTAAGTTATTGGAAATAAACAGCGACGGCAAGTATATATTACTTTGTTAGATAAGTAGCTGAGCTCCAAAGCCTCATCACACATGGTAGTTTCAGGATCAGAGTCTGCACACTTTCTATTCAGAATCCTTCAGTAGTGAGTGCCACCGTTTCTTTCCTCGTATGTGCTGGATGTGGATATGGCTGGGTTCCCTATAACCCTCTGGTCAATTTCCCAGCAGCAGCAGCTGTTGTTGCTGCCTGAGACCTTGGGGGCCCCCTCAGTAGAGTTCTCACCTGCCTAGAGCTACATCAGTGAAGCGGGGTTGGGGTGGTGGGTCAAGAATTGAGGCTGGGAAGTATGGAGGCTGCTCTGTGACTCCCTCTTCCCCTCTCTATGTGTGGGAATGATGAGGAAGAGAAAAGGAGTAAGAGGCCTGGCTCATTCTTCCTTCCAGCTTGAAGGGTGGTGGTTGTGGGCCAGCTGGCAGTGTCGTGTTGAGAAAATTCTTACTTTCTCCATTGAGCTGCTGGTCCTTGCTGTTTGCCAGTCCTTCTGTATTTTCTAGAGATTCTTGTGTTTCTTTAGAGCCTGTTTCCCTTGGCAGATCTTACCTGTTTGGATTCAGAAGCCCCTTTAACCTTCTGGGTGACTTGGAGCTTAACTCAATTCAGAACTTACCTGCTCAATGGGGATGAAACACAGGAAGACTAGAAACTTTTTTTTTTTTTGTGACGGAGTCTCGCTGTGTTGCCCAGGCTGGAGTGCAGTGGCGCGATCTCGGCTCACTGCAAGCTCCGCCTCCCAGATTCACGCCATTCTCCTGCCTCAGCCTCCCGAGTAGCTGGGACTACAGGCGCCCGCCACCATGCCCGGCTAATTTTTTTGTATTTTTTAGTAGAGACGGGGTTTCACTGTGTTAGCCAGGATGGTCTTGATCTCCTGACCTTGTGATCCACCCGCCTCCGCCTCCCAAAGTGCTGGGATTACAGGCAAGACTAGAAACTTTTTAAGCATTAGGGACAGTATTTCATTGTCCTTTGTTCTCTCAGTACAGATACAGGGCATGATACGTGGGGCACTTAGTTAATATTTGCTGAGCTGAACTCAACTGAAAATGGGAGATGCTTAAAGCGCCAACTACTTTTTTTTTTTGGAGACAGAGTCTCAGTCTGTCCCCCAGGCTGGAGTGTAGTGGCGTGATCTCAGCTCTCTGCAACCTCTGTCTCCTGTGCTCAAGTGATTCTCCTGCCTCAGCCTCCTGAATAGCTGGGATTACAGGCGCCCGCCACCATGCCCAGCTAATTTTTTTATTCTTTTATTTTTTTTATTTTTAGTAGAGATGGAGTTTCACCATGTTGGCCAGGCTGGTCTTAAACTCCTGGCCTCAAGCAATCTGCCTGCCTTGGCTTCCCAAAGTGCTAGGATACAGGTGTGAGCCACTGGGCCTGACCAGTACCAGCTACTTCTTAGATAACTACCCAAGTGCTATTGTTGGCCAGAGTTTCTTAGCTAACCCAGGATATCAGAGCAGGGAAGGGAGAGGTCGTTTGAAACGCTAGTCTCCTATTGTTCTACCACTCATCATTTCTTTCCCTGCTTCCTCTCTCTAGCTCTGGATGGCTGTGCCTGAGCAGGACAGTGGTCTGGGTATAGAGTAGAGGGTCTGACATGACAAGCCGTTCAAATGTGAAAGGAACTCCAAGGAGGCAGCTTGAGGGCAGGCAGGAATAACAGAGCCAGAAACCAGTTCACAACCAGAGGCTGCCAGGTGCTTGACTCCTTAAATCAGAAGAGACAGATTCTTTTAAGAGTGAACTTTTAGCTAAGGCTGCTCTTACCTTGCTGGCCTGTAGACTGTAACTGGGCATCCATCGCAGCAATGGAGGGATGAAGAATGCTCCTATAGGACTGGCTTTGTACGTTTCTTTACTGTTCTCTATGTGGCATTTCTTTCTGTTATAATGAATTTAGGCAATTCTACAGAAAACAAGGCCCAGTGAACTCTAAAACATACCTCCAACCTTTGTCGCTGTACAGTCATTTTTAAATATGTTGTAAGCAGTGTGTCCCTACTTTTTCTAATTTTTCATTTTAACTGCAGGTGGCAAATCTTTTAAGTTTTCTAGGAAGGAGGCAGGGCTTTTTACCATAGGAACATCCACTCCTTTTCTCTTCCCTCACTGCATATTTGAAGTTTTTTCACAATTAATTCAAATAACAGATAAGACTCTCAAAATATATTATCTCAAATCTGCAGTTTTAGGATAAAGAGTTTTTGCACCATAAGTATATCTTTCACATCTTGCCGATGCCATGGTTTAGATTTTTAGATTTTTTTTTTTTTTACATCCAGAATCATAGAAAGCTAGAACCTGAGCTCCAAACAGACTCCAAAGAGTGTGTGGCGTCAGACACACTGGCCTTCATTTCAGTGCAGGCTGTGATGTTCCAAATGTTCCTGAGGCCTCTCAGAGAGTGCTGACATCAGGACGTACTCCTGACTCATATCAATGGTTCTGAGAGCTTTGCACTTATGAACTAATTTAAAGAATGAAATTTTGGTGACCAAAACAGAGTTGTCAATTTTTGATTTGTCTAATGAAGGAAATTAAAANTTTTTAAAAAATAATTTTAATTTTGTGAGTAGATAATAGGTGTATATATTTATGGGGTACATGAGATGTTTTGATACAAGCATGCAATGTGTAATAATCACATCATAGAGAATGCAGTATCTGTCTCCTCAAGCATTTATCCTTTGTGTTACAAGCAATCCGGTTATACTCTTTTAATTATTTTAAAATGCGCAGTTAAGTTATTGACTTATAGTCATCCTGTTGCGCTATTAAATAGTAGATCTTATTCTTTCTATTTATTTGCATCCATTAACCATCCCCACCTTTCCACACCCCTCCACTCTCCTTCCCTGCCTCTGGTAACCGTTCTTCTATTCTCTATCTCCATTAGTTCAATTGTTTTCATTTTTAGACCCCACATATAAATGAGAACATGCGTGTGGTGGCTCACGCCTGTAATCTCAGCACTTTGGGAGTTCGAGGCAGGTGGATCACGAGGTCAAAAGATCGAGACCAGCCTGGCCAACATGGTGAAACCACATCTCTACTAAAAATACAAAAATTAGCTGGGTGTGGTGGTGCGCGCCTGTAGTCCCCGTTACTCGGGAGGCTAAGGCAGGAGAATTGCTGGAACCCGGGAGGCGGAGATTGCGGTGAGCCAAGATCGCGCCACTGCACTCCAGCCTGGTGGCAGAGCAAGACTCCGTCTCAAACAACAATAACAACAGCAACGAAAAAAACATGAAGTTTGTCTTTCTGTGCCTGGCTTATTTCACTTTACATAATGACCTCCAGTTCCATCCATGTTGTTGCAAGTGACAGGATCTCATTCTTTTTTATGGTTGAGCAGTACTCCATTGCTCCATTGTGCATATATACCACATTTTCTTTATGCATTCATCTGTTTTTTGTTTTTTTGTGTGTGACAGAGTCTTGCTCTGCTGCCCAGGCTGGAGTGCAGGGGCACAATCTCAGCTCACTGCAGCCTCTGCCTACTGGGTTCAAGCAACTCTGCTGCCTCAGCCTCCTGAGTAGCTGGGACTACAGGCACCCTCCACCATACCTGGCTAATTTTTGTATTTTTAGTAGAGATGGGGTTTCACCGTTTTGGCCAGGCTGGTCTCAAACTCCTGACCTCAAGTGATCCGTGTGCCCTGGCCTCCCAATGTGCTGGGATTACAGGCGCTAGCCACCATGCCCGACCTCCATTCATCTGTTGATGGGCACATAGGTTGTTTCAAATCTTGGCTATTGTGAACAGTGCTACAACAAACACAGGAGTGCAGATATCTCTTTGATACACTGATTTTCTTTCTTTTGGGTATGTATGCAGCAGTGGGTTTGCTGAATTGTATGGTAGCTCTGTTTTTAGTTTTTTGAGGACCCATCAAACTGTTCTTCAGGGTGGTTGTACTAATTTACATTCCTACGAGCAGTGTACAAGGGTTCCCTTTTCTTCTCATTCTCACCAGTCTTTTGGCTAAAAGCCATTTTAACTGGGGTGAGATGATACCTCATTGTAGTTTTTTTTTTTTTTTGTCTTTTGTTTTGTTTGAGACACTCTCACTCTCACCCAGGCTGGAGTACAGTGGTGTGATCTCAGCTCAGTATAACCCCCGCCTCCCAGGTTCAAGCAATTCTCGTGCCTCAGCCTCCCAAGTAGCTGGGACTACAGGCACGCACCACCATACCTGGCTAATATTTGCATTTTTAGTAGCAATTGGGTTTCACCATGTTGGCCAGGCTGGTCTCAAACTCCTGACCTCAGATAATCCATCCGCCTCGGCCTCCCAAACTGCTGGGGTTACAGGTGTGAGCCACCGTGCCTGGTCATTCATTATAGTTTTTTGATTTGCAATTCTCTGATGATCAATGATGTTGAACACCTTTTCATATGCCTGTTTGCCATTTGTATGTCTTCTTTTGAGAAATGTCTGTTCAGATCTTTTGTCCCATTTTTTCATTGGATTATTAGATTTTTTTTTCCTATAAAGTTGTTTGACCTCTGTATATACTTTAGTTATTAATCTCTTGTCAGATGGGCAGTTTGCAGATATTTTATCCTATTCTGTGGGTTGTCTCTTCACTTTGTTGATTGTTTCCTTTGCTGTGCGGAAGCTTTTTAACTTAATGTGATCTCATTTGTCCATTTTTGCTTTGGTTGCCAGTGCTTGTGGGGTATTGCTCAAGAAATCTTTGCCCAGACTGATGTCCTGGAGATTTTCCCCAATGTTTTCTTGTAGTAGTTTCATAGTTTGAGGTCTTAGATTTATGTCTTTAATCCATTTTGATTTGGTTTTTGTATAGCAAGAGATAGGAGTCTAGATTCATTCTTTTGCATATGGATATCCAAGTTTCCCAGGACCATTTATTGAAGAGACTTCGTTTTATTGAAGTACATACACTTTTTATTGAACATACACTGGCTTATTCATTTATTGAAGAGCCAGTGTATGTTCTTGGCACCTTTTTCTAAAATGAGTTCACTGTAGGTGTGTGGATTTGTTTCTGGGTTCTCTATTCTATTCCATTGGCCTATGTTATCTGTTTTTATGCCAGTACTATGCTGTTTTGGTTACTATAGCTCTGTAGTGTAATTTGAAGTCAAGTTATGTGATTCCTCCACTTTTGTCCTTTTTTCTCAGGATAACTTAGGCTATTCTGGGCCTTTCATGGTTCCATATAAATTTTAGGATAATTTTTTTCTAGTTCTGTGAGGAATGTCATTGGTATTTTGATAGGGACTGTATTGAATCTGTACATTTCTTTAGGTAGTATGGGCATTTTAACAATATTGATTCTTCCAATCCATGAACATGGAATCTTTCCATTTGTTGGTGTCCCCTTTAAAATAATTGATTCTTAACTGCTGTTCGAAACGCCATAGTTCCTGTCTTGTTTAATTTGTGCGAAATAATCTGCTGAAATTCAGTGTATACAGGAGATGGTAGAGGGAGTATATTTATATATGATTGTGTCTCTCGAATTTCAGATGAGAGTCCAGAGTGTTGTTATGTGAAGCCTGCCATCCAGGAACCTCCAATAGTTATTAGTGATGATGACAATGACGACAACAACAATAATGATTCGGAAGTTCCCAAAACAACAG
>NW_016829091.1:66779-82163 GCF_001698545.2 Rhinopithecus bieti | reverse complement strand
CGACAACAGTAATGATTCAGGAACTCCCGACGACAACAGTGATGATTCGGAAGTTCCCGACGACAACAGTAATGATTCAGATGTTCTCGACGACAATAGTAATGATTTGGAAGTTCCTGACAACAATAGTAATGATTTGGAAGTTCTTGTGCCAGCAGAAGATTTGTGTAATGAAGGCCAGATTGCTTCAAATGAAGAAGAGCTGGGTGAGGCTGCTGTCTCCCAGCACGATTCATCTGACGATGCTGGTGAGCAGGATCTTGGTGAGAATCTCAGCAAACCACCAAGTGATCCTGAGGCTAACCTTGAAGTTTCAGAGAGAAAGCTGCCAGCTGAGGAAGAGCCTGCACCTGTGGTGGAACAATCAGGGAAAAGGAAGTCAAAAACCAAAACTATTGTGGAGCCACTAAAACAACAGAAGGCAAAAACCAAAACTATTGTGGAACCGCTGAGGAAAAGGCAGGCAAAGACCAAAAATATAGTGGAGCCACTGAGGAAGAGGAAGGCAAAAACCAAAAATATATCTGTGACACCTGGTAAGTCAGTCATGCCAAGTATGCCTGTCCCACTGAATGTGCCTTGCCTGCCAAATGTGCCTGTCTTATCCAGTCTGCCTGTCCTCCCTGTCAACCCTGTGCCATTTCAGCAACTTCCTTGTGGCCCAAGGAGGCATCCATCCAGTGAAAGGATGGTTCTGGGAACAGGGGAGGAATGCCCACACCTTTCTCATGCTCCTGTATCTTGGTATCTGCTGTTCACTAGCCTGGAGTGCTGTCTCCCTGAACCTTCCGTTCTGAGGATATCTTATTTTTCTTAGGACCTAGCCCAATTATCACTTCCTCTATGAAGTCGTGAGTCAGAGTGGCTCCTATCTCCTGAGTTACCAAAGTTCTAGAGCCCATCTCTACTAAAGCACTAGTCATACTGTTAGAATATGTTCCCGAGTCGGTCCCCTTCCCTACCCCGCCCTGGTAGACTGTGAGCCTCTTCATGGGAGGACTCTTCCTCATCTTTTAGTCTCTCAGGATTTGGCCTAGTGCTTGGCATGTGATAGAGGTTCAATAAGTTTTTTGGATATATGAATGACACTATTGATACATAAACCTTTAGCTAGAACAGCTGGCAGGATGGGTCCTAGGCCAAGGCAGAAAGATCTGCCTTGCCCTGCACGCTGAGTGAAGGTGCTGCCTAGGATATGAGCCACTCATCGGAGCAAGTGTGTGAGCTGTACTGTACCACCCCTTCGACTGTGCATGCTTCAGTTGCCCACACCACCTAGCTTCCTAAGGGCACACTCTTGGACCTTCATAGTCCTTGGTGCCTGTGACAGAATCCTGCCCAGCTCATGCTGCTGGCAGCTCTGTGATTCACGTGGGTGAGATGGTTGAGAGTGATGACGGCGGCAGTATGCCACTTCAGACAGTTTTGTTTAGAGATGTTGCACTGGGCTTGGCTGTGAGGGCTCCTTTTGGGTTTACCTTTCTGTTAGTCTCTTGATGGTACCAATTTTTGGGGTACAAGTAACCTATTATTTTTTCAGCTGGTAAAGGACGTAAGAAGCGTGGACCTTCAAAGAAGAAACACGGTGCGGCAAAAGTTGAAAAACGCAAAACTAGGTATGTACTACCCATGTTCAGTTGAACAGGAATTTATTGCACAGTTGTCACACTGGGCAGTCCACTGGGCACTTGGGTGGGGGTGGTCTGTAAGGGGATGGAGTCTGGCTGGGATGGAATTGGGGGATAAGATTTCTGTCCTTGAGTAGGAGGGCCCAAGCAAGGGAGCAGGCACCTTGGCGGAGAGCCCATGCCCAGCCTCAGAGAGTGGGGAAAGAAGTGGGAAGGGAGCCAGTGGGTGGTATTCTCTGGGTAGGGGGGGCCTTTCTGCACCCACAGCAGCTCTGGCCTCTGAGATTGCCCATGTCCTTCAACTCAGATCAAAGAACTATGTGTAGCCAAGCAAGACACTTTTTTTCAGGCTTGATATAGCTTCGTGGCCACCAGTTTATGCTAACCCAAGGCAAAGGCACTGGAAATGGTGAGAAGGCAGAAGCAACACATTGATCTGTTGGAATTGGAGGGAGAGTGGTCAAGATTGTCTTCCAGGTTTTTCTAGTGCTTTAGCTGAGCCCAGTTACTGTTACTACTATGTATATCCCTATGAATTTTCAGCTTAAATGTTAGGATGAAATGGATTGCTTATCATTCCTTTATTTCTNTTTACTTTCATTGAAGAGTAATGTATACTCACATCTGAATTGTCTTACAAGACAAGGAATGTATTTGAAGGACTCATTATTTTTTAACGAGTGTTTGAGGACAATAAGTATATCTTAAGGGAGGGGAAAAAGACTGATTATGTCAGGCATAGGGGCACCAGGTTACCCTGGACCTGAACAGAAGGGCTGTCTGTTTCTGTACTGGCTGAGGTAGCTGGTAGCACCTTGCCAAGTGCTCTTTTAGCTGGATCCCCTTTCAGCAAGGTTTCTGCTCTAGACTCCTAACTACATATTTAAGCTACTTTGCCTCCAGGGACGTGTGTCTTGGGTAGCTCCCAGGTTGCTTTGCTAGAGCGTGACAAAAGAAGGGAAAAGCTGTCCCTTGGTGTCATTGTCAGTCTGCATTATCCAAAGGAGGCTAGCCTATTTGGACTCTTAACTGTTGTTTAGCACTTCCTGTGTCGTCTGGAGGCTTCCTGTTATGCTTAGCATTGTTCCTGTGTAGGCTGCTTGCTGGTCATGGTGTCTGATTTTCCCAGTTTGGGGTCTTGTCGGTTCCTGTGATGTGAAGGTGCTCAGTCTGCAGTAAAGAGCCACAGGCCTTGAGGTGAAAGTATGCTAAGCCACAAGGCTGGCGTTCTGTGAGCACAAACACACAGGGGTCTGGGCTCTGCCAAAGTCTGCAGAGGGTTCAGGTTTGCATCTGCCGCCTTAAATACTGATGTAAGTTTGCTTCCAGACCTAAGTAACTGGAGGCAGAAATGTTTCAGTCCCCCATTTCAGGCTTGGGATGAAGACCCTTCCGTAACCTCTGTCTTGTCTGGTACTTCGCCTCTCTGCAGCCCAACTTCCTCACGTAGGGTTTAGTTTATGACTTAAGGGTTAATAACTGTTCTGGCAAAATCTCATTCTTAGGAGTTCTGTTAAGTCAGAAACTTGCTGCGTTTGCTCCCCTTTTATCTTTCCAGCTCTTTGGGCTCATCTCTGGACTTAGTGGACTGTTCCAGCTAAGATAAAAATGCTTCTGTTTAAATGGTAGTTATTACAGTATGAGTCCTTTATGTGCTCAGCATTATTCTTTGTGCCATTTGAATTAGGCTTGAAAGATGGGGCAGCGATTGTGGTTTAATCAAAAGACCATGAGATTTGGATCAGGAGATTCACTGTCTCTGTGATCTTTGGGCAAGTCACTTGACCTCTGAGCACAGTGGAGATCGTAAAAATAGTAATAGCTTCTTTGAAGGGCGGTTGTGAGGATTAAATATGACAATGCAAAAGGAAGTTCTTTGCAAATGATAAAGTGCTGCGCAGATGGTTATTCTCAGTAGAGGTGGAGATGTAGTCATTGTAAGCCGTGGGAAAATAGATTGTGCCGAGGCACAAATGCGGGAAATTGCAATTTGTGTCCAGGGAACATTTAAGTTGCCCACTTTGGCTAGAGTGGCAGTGGTAGCTGGGAATAGAGCTTTGGACAGGGTTGACCCTGGCCATGAATGTCAGGCCAGGCAGTGAAAACCAGAGGGGGACAGTAATTGGAGCATGGCCTGCAAAAATGAATCTGGAGGGGTATGTGTGATTGGATGAGAAGAGAAAGAGCCTGGAGGTAAGGAACACTGGAATGTTCTCATATCCAGGCATAAAGGGTAGGACAAGAACTTGAACTAGAGTCGGAACCAGGGGGATGGAAAGGAGGGGCTGACTGGAAGAGAAAGTGTGAAGAAGATAGTCTGTCTCTGTGCCCAATAAAGAGAGAAAAGGAATTTTATTTTATTTTTTGAGACAGAATCTCGCTCTGTCACCCAGGCTGGAGTGCAGTGGCGCGATCTCGGCTCGCTGCAAGCTCTGCCTCCCGGGTTCACGCCATTCTCTTGCCTCAGCCTCCCGAGTAGCTGCGACTACAGGCACCTGCCACCACGCCCGACTAATTTTTGTATTTTTGGTAGAGACAGGGTTTCACCGTGTTAGCCAGGATGGTCTCGATATCATGACCTTGTGATCCACCCGCCTCGGCCTCCCAAAGTGGTGGGATTACAGGTGTGAGCCACCGTGCCCAGCCGAGAAAAGGAATTTAAAATGTCTTTGAGGTTTTCAGCCAATTGTAACACAAGTTTGATAATTGAACACATGTTTAGCTGGAGATACATTCATGTTAGTCAGTTGGAAGTTTGCACTGGGCAATTGTAAATTCAGAACTAGGTCTCAGGAGAGCTCCAGAGTGCAGATACAGATGTGGGGATAAGTCTCTGAGGTTGAAACCATGGGCTTTATACCTCTGAGGGTTGCAAAGAGTGAAGAGAAAAGGCTGCAAATGAAGGCTTGGGAAATGCCCTCATCTAAGGAGCTGGATGGAAGAGGGAGCGACAGGTCTTGACAAGACGCTTACATGTGCATTCCTTCTCTCTCTTTAGCTACATAAACCTCAGTTGAATTTATCTTTACAGGACTCGTAAGTGCAAAGTCCCTGGATGTTTCTTGCATGGCCTTGAAAAGTCAAAGAGATACTCTGGAAAAAATTTAAAGCGAAATAGGGATGAATTGGTTCGGAGAATCTATGACCTGTTTAACAGATCCGTCTGTGATAAAAAGGTAGGATCAATGAATGAGCACTGATTGAGCACCTACTATACACCAGTACTCTTGGTGCTGTGAGGTGCACTAACCATATATACTTCCCGCCCTTGAGCAGAGGCAGTTGAGGTTGGGAGATGAGCCCTGGCACAAGTGAAAGCAATAGAGAATGTGTATGAGTTATAATGTATAGGACAGATGGCTGTTACCACAGGAGATCAGCAGAGGGAGAAATCATTGAGAGCCTCAACAGCCAGGAAGTAAGATTACCTGGAGGAAGTGAGACTCTGCTTAAAGGATGGTAAGTGGCGAGAACAACAGGATGGGGGAGAGGGAGAGTTGAGGCTCGACAATCAGGAAGAGAGGATTCTTGTGGAAGGATAATGGAAAAAGAGCTGTGTGACCTTGAACAAGTTACTTGACCTCAGTTTGCCTCAGTTTCTTCATCTGTAAAATGGGGACAACACGGTACATATTACCTCATAGGATTATTGTTACCCTTCTATAAGTTAATACACATACTGTGCCTAGAACAGGGTCTAGGACATAGTAAGCTCTTATTTTTTGATAGTGTAGGACTGGATACTGGAGGGCCTTGGGAATCAGGTTGGAGGAGGTTAAATTTACGTGAGAAGGCACCACTGCACAGGGATGGGGTGCATCAGGGAGTGAATAAAATTAACCTGCTGAAAGAAATTAACCTGACAGTAACCTGTGGGTATGGACTGGATTGGATAAAATCTGGAGGCAGAGAGACCTATTGGTCATTAGATTTTTCAGACTTTATCATCTCTGGTGACAACACTTTATGGAGGGAAGTTCTTACATATTCCTAAAGGTTCCCCAGCCTTTGGTGCCCTTCCGGATGACAGTGATGTCACATCAGATGGGTGGAAACTGAAGTGTTCTGAGTTGCATTTTCAGTTCAGCCTCGCCCACCTCAGCAGGGTTGTCCTTCTCTCCTTGGCTGCCCCAAGGACAAGAGAGCCCAAGTCCTGCACTCACATGTTCTATCAGTCTCCCTTGTGTCCTGATTGCCTGTTTATTGTCTTTACCCAGACTTCAATGTGGCTTTTATTCTCCTCTGAATGTTTTGATTTGTATTCTCTTTGAATAAATTTCTTCTCAAACTTGCTCTGAGCCAAGAACCTGGGGGAGAAAGTTCCTTTTCCTTTTTATTAGAGGGTAAAAAACTCTGGAGTTAATATTTTCTGGTCTGCTTAAAACTGCTTTCTGGGCCCAGCGTGGTGGCTCATGCCTGTAATCCCAGCACTTTGGGAGACCAAGGCAGGCGGATCACCTGAGGTCAGGAGTTCGAGACCAGCCTGATCAACATGGTGCAACCCTGTCTCTACTAAATACGAAAAATTAGCTGGGTGTGGTGGTGCACGCCTGTAATCCCAGCTACTTGGGAGACTGAGGCAGGAGAATCACTTGAACCTGGGAGGCAGAGGTTGCAGTGGGCTTAGTTTGCGCCATTGCACTGCAGCCTGGGCAACAAGAGCTAAAACTCTGTCTCAACAACAACAACAAAACAAAACTGCTTTCTGATTCCTTTAATTTGCTTTTCATTCTCAGCTGCCAGAGAAACTACGGATAGGCTGGAATAACAAGATGTTGAAAACTGCTGGCTCATGCAGCACTGGTGAGATGTGGTACCCAAAGAGGCGCCGCTTTGCCGCGATCCAGATTGGCTTGAAAGTCTGCGACTCTGCAGGTGATGGCAGGAGTGTGGCAGCTTCACCACTATGCTCTTTCCTTCTGACACTGTGCCTGTGAAATCACTCCTAGCTGGTAGCCTGTGTCACAGCTCGAACTGTCATTCTTGGGTGGGCAGGCATGCTGTGTGTTGCTTAGAGGACATAGTTATTGGATGTCTCACCATCCCTGTGAATCAAACCCATCGATCTTTATACCAGGCCTGCCTTTCTCTCTGCATTTCCCCCTTGCCAGCAGAAGCATCTTCATTCTCTCAGGGGCTGAGGTTCAAGGTCCTCTACGTCTAGCCAGTCACCAAATCTTCCTTCACAGTAGCTCACCATTCCTTCTCTATCTGTGCCTCCATCCAAGGACAGGCCCTCATCCCTGCTCCATTTCGTCTCCCATATGTAACTACATTGCTTTCCTGCTGAGAAACCAGGGCTTTTCAAGGCCTAGAGCCTGGCTTTTGAGGCCATTGTAATGTGCTCCTGTTTGGCTTGGCCAATCTTGTCTCTCAGTATTCTACCACTAGCCCACGCCCCAGACAGGCTGTCTTCACACTGGCCTTTAAAACATACCACAGGCTGGGTGCGTTGGCACACACCTGTAGTCCCAGCTATTTGGAAGGCTGAGGTGAGAGGCTCGCTTGAGCCCAGGAGTTCGAGGCTGTAGTACACTATGATCACACCTGTGAATAGCAGTTTCACTCCAGCCTGGGCAACATAGCGAGACTCAGTCTCTAAAATGTTTTTAAAAATGTGCCACATACTCATGTTTTGCCATACCCAGAATGGCCTTTCTAAATTCAATCAATTAGTAAGAACCCGTGAGATCCCAATTTCACCATGGAGCTTCTAACCAAATCCCACGGCCATAGCGATTGCTCCCCACCCTGTCCACCTCTGTTCCTGGAGGGCAGAAACTAGATCTTGTCTGGATATTTTTCTAGAAGTGCCTCACAAAAAAATGAGCATGTTGGAGCTGCTCTGAAAAGACCTGCTCACCGAAGGCCCTTTGCCGTAAACAATATCGGGTTGAAGTAGGTTCACTATTCACTTTGAGAATCCTGGGAAGGTAACACTCATGCTTACCTGCATGTGCTTCTGTAAGATAACCTTGTGTCTGGTGGGGCTGAAAGTCGAGGGGTTGTTGGGTAGCAGATAAGAAGAGGATTGGGGCCGGGTGTGGTGGCACACGTCTATAATCCTAGCACTTTGGGAGGCTGAGGTGGGTGGATCACCTGAAGTCAGGAGTTCGGGACCAGCCTGGCCAACATGGTGAAACCCCGTCTCTACTAAAAAAAAAAGACCAAAAAATCAGCCGGGCATGGTGGTGCACACCTGTAATCCCAGCTACTTGAAACCAGGAGGTGGAGGTTGCAGTGAGCTGAGATCACGCCATTACACTCCAGCCTGGGCGACAAAGCAAGACGGTCTCAAAAAAGAAAAAAAAAAAAAAAGAGTATTGGTTTTAGTGCTCACAATTTCTTTTCATTCTTCTTTCAAGACCGAATCCGGGATACTTTGATCCATGAAATATGCCATGCTGCCTCCTGGCTGATTGATGGTATCCGTGATTCTCATGGTGATACATGGAAGTATTATGCCAGGAAATCCAACAGGATACACCCGGAGCTGCCCAAGGTCACCCGTTGCCATAACTATAAGATTAACTACAAGGTCCATTATGAATGTACTGGGTGCAAAACCAGGTAAGACTCTTCTTCTCAGACTTTTCCCAGTTACGTTTTGCTGGGGCCTCCAAGTGGCTCTTGAGTGATTTCATAAGTAGATGGCTGTCTGAATTGAGGAGGAGAACCTCTCTCCTTTCCATGTTCTCTTTCTCCTTTCTCTTCAGTAATTTGAGCCGGTCTGACCACTGCTGCCACTTGGTGCCCGGGTCTCTGACAACCCGGAGAAAATTATTGCTTTGGGCCCAAGGCCAACATCTCAGAGCCGATGCTGAGGTGCAGTGACTGATTCTTTTGTTGTGTGTTGTTCCTTTCCTTCCCAGGATTGGCCGCTACACCAAATCGCTGGACACCAGCCGCTTCATCTGTGGCAAATGTGAGGGGTCTCTGGTCATGGTGCCGTTAACTCAGAAACATGGGACCCGTATTGTGCCCCACGTATGACCATTTGCTGTGTATGTGCAGAAGTATTATAGAAAAATTAAGCAGGAGATGGCTAGGATTAGCCACGGGGATATGATGAAAACACTTGGCAGGAATTACAAGGCAATGAAGAATTCTTAAAGTTATCTGAGAGTATATTCATGTGAGCTATATCCTTTACTGGTAAGAAGTTTTAGAAAAGTTTGTTTTTGTGAAGTTAGGAATATTAGAATTTAGGTAATGTTAAGCAAGTAATATTAGAATTTAAGATTCAGGTTATTAATGATGATTGACCTTAACCAGGGACTCTGTTGCTAACTATTCTGTGCCCTTGACAGGGTATTTCTGAAGCCCTTGGGATCTACCTTGGGTCTTAGTTGAGTTCCATATTTTTCACATATAGGACAAAATGCAAAAGAAAAGTGAGTTTTCAAGAGTGGCAGGTTGAGAGAAAGAGGAGAACGCTGGAAAGAGGACAAGTTTTAGAGGCAACACTTAAACACCAGGGCTACTGTGACATCTATGTAGACAGGAAAGACAAACGTGTTTCATAAAATTCGTTGCTGATGGTATTGATTGAAACTATCTGAGCCATGTAATCAAAAAATAAAGTTTTCTGCATCTCACTTGTTAGCAAAGTCTGTTCATTGACTCCCTGCACCTAGAGCAGAACAGACCCTCTGGTCTTTTGTCCAAGACTCCGGACATCTGAAGCCCTCCAGGACTTGTCTAGAGGAGCGCGCCGCACTCCGTGTTTCTCTCTGGCTTCTGTGACTGCCCATAGGGACTTAGCAGCCTCCCTACTTCTTGGAGCAATTCAGGATATGGACTGGGATCCACATTGTATTCATTTCCTATGGTTGCCACAACAAATTACCACAAGCATAGTGGCTTAAAACAACACACATTTACAGTTCTGGCGGTCAGGTAGTCCATCACTGGTGCCACTGGGCTAAAATCAGGGTGTTGACAGGGCTGTGTACCTTCCTGGAGGCTCTGGGGGAGAATCTGTTGCCTTGTATTTTCCTTTTTTCTTTTTTTTTTCGAGACAGAGTCTTGCTCTGTCATCCAGGCTGGAGTGCAGTGGCACGGTGTTGGCTCACTGCAACCTCTGCCTCCTGGGTTCAAGTGATTCTCCTGCCTCAGCCTCCCGAGTAGCTGCGATTACAGGCACCTGCCACCATGCCCAGCTAATTTTTGTAGTTTTAGTAGAGACAGGGTTTCACTGTGTTGGCCAGGCTGGTCTGGAATTCCTGACCTTAAGTGATCGACGCACCTTGGCTTCCCAAAGTGCTAGGATTACAGGTGCGAGCCACTGCTCCCAGCCTTTTCTGCCTTTTAGAGGCTGCTCACATTTCCTGGGTTCATGGTCCCGTCCTCCAGAGGCAGCAACAGCTCCCTCTCTGACTCCCCTGCTGCCTCCCTCTTTCACTTTTATTTTTATGTATGTATATATGTATGTATGTATGTATGTGTGTGTGTATGTATTGTCGCCCAGGCTGGAGTGCAGTGGTGCACGTGGACATCTTGGAGGCCACATTTTCAGCCGGCCACAAGCATCCTGACCACCCTGATACTTTTTCTAGGCAGGGTGCGTTCTGTCATTTCCCTGCTTTTCTTCATTTTGTAAAAGCTTGGAGTGTCTGGTGGCCACAAAGCGGGATGGTGTGTTTATATGGTGGGACGAGCTTCCCCAGCTAACTTGAGATTCTTCCTCCCCATTCCCACCTCTAGCCGTATCTGCAGTTTCAGCAGGGGCCCAGCTGGCCTGTGAAACTGGATCCTAGCACATTGGTGACTTAATTAGGGGGCACTGACAGTGCAGTAGACCCACCCGTCACCTTCTGTTTTAACTCAGTAGCCCTGTCACTTGCCTTTCTGGGAAACCCCAGTTATTTCTTCCCCTCACTTCAGCCTCATTGATAGCCCTGGAAAAATGCTCCCCACAGCCCGCCTCCAGGTGGCTGTGTGCTAATGACTATTGGCAAGTCATCTGGCCTTGCTTTTCTTCAAGCCCGCAGCCATTTCCCTAGTAAGCGCTTGTATCACTCACCTGAAAAACCAGTAGGGCCTTCTGAATGGTCTCCAATATCATCACCTGATCCCAAATTAACCTTTCAGTCTTACTTTCAGCCTTCCCACCTTTGCTACTGCCCTCCCTTATGCCTGGAAATACTACCTGCCCTTTAAGTCTTCAAGAAGCCTTCCCAAATGGCTCCAACCTTCAGTGCCCTGAGCTGTGGGTTCACTGTGCCACTTATTTGCCCCATGGCCCAGGCTGCTGGGTTTCACTAGTTTCGTACACATCTTGCCTCCTGTCCTGAGCTGCTGGAGTGCAGAGCTCTCGTGTTCATGTCTGATGGCCCCTTCCCCAATTATGTCAACCAGCTGCCTAACTGGTCACTCTGCACCCAGGTACTTGGGTGTTTCCCTGTGAGTAGAACAGGAGTGCCCACGGGGGCAGAGACAAAGCTGCAGACAGACATTGATGAAGGCAGGATGGGCTGGCACAGACCCAGGGCCAGGCAGGGAGAAGCAGAAGTGCCCCTGGAGCCCAGGTGGGCTGGCTGTAATGATGCACGAACACGCCTTGGTCCTGACGATCTTGTTTATTGAACAGTTTTAAGCAGGATTTTCGACGTAAAAATAAAAGCAAATATAGAGGTCTTGGGGACCATGGCCACAGTCACTGCTGAGCTGGAGGCCTGGGCTGGGCTGCGACTTCATGGGGCAGCGCCCTCTATGCCATGCCTTGTACTCCCAGCACTTGGGGAAGGTGAAGTTTTAGTTTCCAAATGAGAAGGGCAGTGGGGCTCCACGCAGCCACCTCGGGCGGCAGGATGGGGCTTGGCAACTAAGGAGCAGCAATGGTGCAGTCCTCAGAGCTGGGAGGGTGGCTTGTGGCTTCCCTGGAGACCTGGTGGTGCTGGGGCTGCCAGTGAGTCCCGGGAGCGAGGATGTGGGGAGAGCCAGAACCGGCTCAGCAGAGGGAGGGAGGAGCCTGGAATGCGGGAAAGTCAGACTGTGTGGGCGAAAGGGGAGCCCGGATTCCGGCCTCACAAGCCCGAGTAGGAGGCCTCTGAGGTCTCAGACCAGGATGAATCCCGGCGGGAAGACGATGGCTGCCTCTGGAGCCCTCTCTGGTTGGGGCAGCCCAGGCGCAAGAGCAGCATCCACATCCGCTCCCGGAACTTGACCCCTACAAAGGCATAGAGCAGGGGGTTGAGGCAGCAGTGCATGTAGCCCAGGCCTGAGGTGACCGACTTGGCCACGTCTACCCTGCTTTCTCGGCCACAGTTCCGGGCTAAAGCGCCCAGGTCCATGAGGATGTCCACCAGCACCACCAGGTGATAGGGGGTCCAGCAGAGGGCAAAGGCCACCACGACCACCACCACCAGCCGCATGGCCCGCAGGCGCCGCTGGCCCCTGGAGACCAGCAGCACGGCCAGGATGTGGGCATAGCAGTAGGCCATGACCAGCAGGGGCAGCAGAAAGCCAGCCACCAGCTGCAGCACCCGCAGAGCCGTGCGGCCCACCTGTGGGAAGTTGTACTGGCAGTGGGTGGCGTTGAGGCGCTCGTCATGATGGGCCGACAGGAAGATGAAGTCTGGGAGGGCGAAGAGCAGGCAGAGCCCCCAGACAGCCAGGCAGGTGAGGGTCACGCGGGCCGGGGGCCCCCTGCGGTAGAGCTGGGTGGCGTGCACTATGTTCAGGTAGCGGTCAAAGCTGATGCAGGCCAGCAGGAGGGCCCCTGCGTAGAAGTTGATGTTGAAGAGGGCACCTGCCAGTTTGCAGAGGCCAGAGCCAAAGACCCACTGGATGGCAGCGTCCACTGCCCAGAGTGGGAGCGTCAGCACCAGCAGCGTGTCTGCCACAGCCAGGTGGAGCAGGAAGGTGTCGGTGCTGCTCAGGGCTGCCCGCCGGCTCAGCAGCACCGCTGCCACCGCGCCGTTGCCCAGCAGCCCCAGCAGAAAGAGGAGGCTGTAGAGGGCCGGCAGGAAGGCCCGGTCGAAGTTCAGGCTGAAGTCCTGTGGGCAGGGCGGGGAGGTACAGCACGAATCACTCTCGTTTTCTCCATAGTCATAGGAAGAGCTGAAGTTCTCCAGGAGGGCGGCAACCTCGGCGTCATTTAGCACTTGGTGGTCACTCACCTGTGAGGGAGGGAACGCAGAGGAAGGGGCTGTGTAAAGGCCCGGCAGGAACTCCTTTGTGACTGAGTCTGATTTAGTCTGTGATTTACTCTGAGCAGCTCCTCCTATAACTGTCCCCGCCAGTCTTCCAGGGCCATACCTCCTCAACTCCATCCGCTCAGCCTGGGCTCTGGGATGGTGACTTCCCTTCTCAAAGGCTGCTTCTCTTGAACTCTTCTGCGTGATCCCATAGGCCCAGGACCCCTGGGCAGGAGGAAGAGCGTCCCCCCGGTGCCCAGAGCCCTCTCTGTCCACTGTCCTGTCTCTCCCCACTCTCCCTTCACAGCTTGCCTTGCATCCTCAGTGCCCCACCCCCAACACATAGTTCAATCACCTCCCTCCCCAGTGCCTCTCCACAATCCCCTTTTCCAGACACTGACCCTCCTCTTCCCTCCTCGGCCCTTGTCCGGGGACCCCAACTTCCTGTCCCCCTCTCCCCGTGTGGCCTCTCTACAAGTCACCACGCCTCCCAAATGCATGTGGTCTGCCCAGTCCTTCCCCCTCCCTACACTGAGGCTTGCACGGCCATTTAGTTGCCCACGAGGGGATCCCCACTGAGCTTGAGAAGGAATCTTCTTTACCCCTCACCCCCAGCACTGCGGACCTGCAGGCCTCCGCAGTGCCAATTCAATCCAGCATGCGAGAGTCAAAGCTCCAAGTCGCCTGAAGGGAGCCTTAGAGTCTACTTGCCCCCCCCGCCCCCGCATTTTGCAGACGAGACACCAAAGCCAGAGAGGAGAGGAGAGGCACCCAGGGTCAGTGGCCAAGCTGGGTTCCCAATTCCCCAGTGCTGTTTCTGCCATAACCCATGCAGCCTCCAGCTACTCACCCAACCCTGTGGTGACCCTGGGCTGTGAGCGAGCCGTGGTATTCCCCTAGTGCCCCGGGTTCTCCACTTCGAACTCTGTCCTGGCCTTGCTGGGCAGCAACACTTACCTCAAGGACCATGGCTGGGCTGGTGCTCTGGCTGCTGGGTGATGTGCTGCCTGCCCCTCTGCTTTGGTGGTTGTGGTTGGAAACCTGCAGTCACAGAGGAAGTGGGAGTTTCAGGCAGTTCTCAGCAGCAGCCTGTTCCAGGGAGTTACCTCTACCAGACCTCCCTAAACCTTAGGCCGCAGAGTTTCCGTGGCTGAGTGAAGCCTTTCTGGAGGAGCTGGCCACAAGCTTGGGACCAGAAAAGCTGGGCAGAGGATGACTGGCTGGGGGCAGGTCCTTTGAGAAGAGAGGTCTGAAGAAGAACCAATGCAGCTGAGAAGTGAAGGGCAGCCCTGCTGCCTGCACTGGTAGGGTCAGTGCTCCATAGATTGGAACTCATCTGTCCTGACCTTGAGTTGATCTTTGCATGATTGTAAAGACTGGGTAGAGAAATAAGTCTGTAGAGAAGATCCACCTTCTTAAAAATTTCAGTCAGGTGCAGTGGCTCATTCCTGTAATCCCAGCTACTGGGGAGGCTGAGGCAAGAGGATCACTTAAGGCCAAGAGTTTGAGACCAGCCTGGGCAACATAGCGAGGCTCCATCTCTACCAAAACTAAAAGAAGCCAGCCAGGCATGGTGGCATGTGCCTGTAGTCCTAACTACTTGGGAGCCTGAGACAGGAGGATTGCTTGAGCCCCGGAGTTCAAGGCTGCCTTGAGCTACAATTGTACCACTGCACTCCAGCCTGGTGACAGAGTGAGACCCTGTCTCTTAAAAAGGAATTAAAATATTTTTTAAAAAGTCATTACCCTAAATCTAGCTCTTTACCATCGCCCCTCCCTGCTAATCAATGGGGAAAAGGAAAGGGAACTACCAGTAATGAACTTGCTATGTGCTAGACATTGCTTTAGGTGCTTTCTCTGACACTGCCTTATTCCAACCACACAACTCACTTGTGAAGTGCGGGGTTATCTGCATGGATGATTCAGAAAGGGGACAGGCCTTCCCCAGACACACCAATTAAAGGTGGGCGTGAGGATTGATCCCACGGCTGTCTGATTCTCCTTTTCCTACTCATGACACTGTCTTCAGTTTCTTTTAAGTGAATAAGCTATGATATATTCATGCAGTTAAAAACAAATGAAATAAAGCTACACATTTTAACATGGATGCATCTAGAAAAGCCAACAATCACATGGTAGAAGAGGCAAGTTACAGAATGCCATGTATAGTTTGAT
Source organism: Rhinopithecus bieti (assembly GCF_001698545.2). Lineage (NCBI taxonomy): Eukaryota > Metazoa > Chordata > Mammalia > Primates > Cercopithecidae > Rhinopithecus > Rhinopithecus bieti. The sequence continues at coordinate 67,219 of NW_016829091.1, read as the reverse complement.
GCCACTTACATAAACTCTAAAAACCACTGCAAAATCAATACCATGTTGTTTTGGGTAACACTGTTTGTTCTCAAAGTTTAAAACAGGGATGGGAGATACCACAAGTTCATAAAAGCAGTTGCTTCTGGGGCAAGAAGGATGGGGTTGGGGAGGAGGCCATAGGAACCTCTTGACCTTAAGGAAAAGCTGTAAGGCAGCCTTGGTACAGCACATCAGTCACTTTATGGCGGAGAGTGGTGAACAGTTCCTCTCCCCACCTGCCCTCAGCTCTCCCCTTCGCCTTCTTCTCCCCTCCCTGTCGCCCTCTTCTCATTATCAGTGGGCAAGGCTGCCTATAACTTGCTTCTACCAAGCAGTTTCCTCTTTCTGTCTCTCCCTCAGTTGGAAAGCAGGGGTGGAGGGAGAGAGAGAAAGATGAGAGAAGAGAAAGGGGGGGGGGG